>NC_047668.1:79325339-79588073 GCF_011762505.2 Arvicanthis niloticus | reverse complement strand
TTCTTTCCCCTGTCCACCACAGAGACATTCTTCGCACTGTCAAACACAGAGATGTCTTCCCCACTGTCCACCACATGGATGGCCTTTTCACTTTAAACAGGTATGTCCTCCACACTGTCCACCACAGAGACTTCTTACCCATGTCCACCACAGGGAGTTCCTCTCCAATGTCCACCATAGGGACATACTCCCCTTGTCAACAACATGGACATCATTCCACAGTCCACAAAAAGGATATTATTCCCACAGTTTACCACAATGATGTCCTCCCCACTGTTCACTACTGGAAGCTGCTACACACTGTCCACCACAGTGAGGTTCACACAACTGTCCACCACAGGGATTTCCTCCCCATTGTCCATCAGAGAGAAGTCCTCCCCACTGCCACCACAGGGATGTCCTCCTGTGTACCACATGGACATCCATAAAACTGTCCACCACTGGGTCATCTTCATCAACGTCCAGCATAGTGACATCCTTCCCACTTTTCACCACAGTGACATCCTCCTGTGCACAACAGGGACATCCTGACCAATGTGCACCACAGAAACATCCTTTCCACTGTCCACCACAGTGACATCCTCCCCAATGTTCACTACAGAGTGGACCTCCCCACAGTCCACCACATGGATGTCTTTCCCACTGTCCACTAAAGAAACATCCTCCTCACTTTGCACCACAGGGGCATCCTCCTATTCACAACAGAAATGTCCTCACCATTGTACACAACAGGAATATTCTATCCATTGTCCACAACAGGGATGTCCTTTCCATTGTAGACCACAGAGATGTCCTCCCTGCTGTCCACCAAATGGACATTCTTCCCACTTTCCACCACATAAACGTTGTTCCCACTGTCCATTATAGTGATGTCCTCCCAACATTCCATGACAGAAACATCCATCCCACTGTCCACAACAGCAATGTCCTCCTCACTGTCCACCACAGGGAGGTCCTCCACTCTGTCCTTCACAGGAACATCCTTCTGCCTCTCCACCACAGTGATGTCCCTTCCACTGTCCTCCAAAGGGATGTCCTTCCCACTGTCAACCACAAAGACATCATTTCAATGGTCCAGCACAGGGAAGTCCTCTTCACTGTCCACCACAGTGATGCCCTTCCCACTGTACACCACAGGGACATCCTCCTGTGCACAACAGGGATGTTCTAACCACGGTCCACCCCAGAGATGTCTTCTGCATTCCCACTACAAGGACATCATTCTCACTGTCCACCAAAGAGACATTCTCTTGTGCACCACAGGAGTGTTGTCATTACTGTCTGCAAGGCCCACATCAGCACAGTCCACCACAATGAAATACTCTCAACACTCAAACACAGAGACATCCTCCCAACTGTCCACAACACGGATGTCTTCCAAACTATCAAACACAGCGAAGTCCTTTCCACCATAAATAACAGGGACATCCTCCCCACTGTGCACCACAGGGACATCCTCCTGTGCACAACAGGGATGTCGTAACCACTGTCCACCACAGAGATGTCCTCCGCACTCTCCACCATATGGACATCCTTCCAACTATGCACCACAGGGACATTCTCTACTACACCACAGTAACATCCTCCCCACTGTCCATCACAGTGAAATCCTCCCCACTGTCCACCACTTTGATGTCCTCCCTTCTGTCTACAATAGGGATATCCTTCCCACTATTCACACCAGAAAGCTCCTTCCCTCTGTCCACCAAGAGGACATCCTTCCCACTGTCCACCTCAGTGATATCCTCTCCTCAGATCATAACAGGTATGTCCTTCTCACTGTCCTCCACAAGGAGGTCCTCCCCTCTGTCCACCAGAGACACACCCTTCCTACTGTCCACCACAAAGAGATCTTTCCCAATGTTCACAACAGGGATGTCCTTCCTACAGTCCACAACATATATGTCCTTCCCACTGCCAACCACAGGGACCTCCTTCCCACTGTACACCACAGGGATGTCCTTTACACTGTGCACCACATTGATGTCCTTCACACTGTCCTCAACAAACACGTACATTCCTCTGTCCCCCACAGCAACGTCCTTTCCACTGTCCACCACAGGAAGGTCCTCTCTACTGTCCACCACAGGAACATCCTCCTTTGTACCACAAGGACTTCCTTACCCTTGTCCACAACATAGTTGTCCTCACCAATGTCTACTACAGGGATGGCCTCACCACTGTTAACAACATGAATATCCTCCAGAATGTAAACCATCCTGCACCTTGTCCACCACAGGGAGGTCCTCCCCACTGTCCACAACAGGAACACTTTTCTGCCTGTCCACTATACTGATGTCCTCCCCACTGTACACCTCAGGGACATCACCCTGTGCAAAACAGGGATGTTCTTACCACTGTATACCACAGAGATGTCCTCTGCACTCCCCACTACAAGGACATACTTCTCACTGTCCACCAAAGAGACATTCTCTTGTGCACCACAGGAACATTGTTCTTACTGTCTAAAAGGTCATCATCTGCACTGTCAACCACAGTGAAATCCTCTCAAATCTCCACCACAGTGAATCCTCCCAACTGTCCACAACAGTGATGTCCTCCCAACTATCAAACACAGTGAAGTCCTTCCCACTTCAAACAACAGGGACATCCTCCCAACTGGGCACAACAGGGATGTCCTACCCAATGTCCACCACAGAGATGACCTCCACACTCTCTACCATATGGATTTCTGCACTGTCCTCAACAAACATGTACATCTTACTGGCCACCACAGAAACGTCCTCTCCACTTTCCACCCCAGGAACATCCTCTGCACTGTCCACCACAGTGAAATCCTACCCACTGTCCACCACAGGGATGTCCTTTCCACTGTCTACAACAGGGATGTCCTTCCCACAATTCAAAACAGAAAGTTCCGTCCTGCTGTCCACCACAGGGACGTTCTTCCCTCTGTCCACCTCAGGGATATCCTCCCCTTGGACCAGAACAGGGATGTCCTTCCCACTTTCCACCACAGGGACGTCCTCCCCACTGTCCACAAGAGGGTCATCCTTCCCACTGTCCACCAAAATGTCTTTCCCAATGTCCACAACAGGTATGTCCTTCCATCCGTCCACACCATATATATCCTTCAAATGTCCATCCACAGGGACCTCCTTCCCAATGTCCACCACAGCAGGTCCTCTCTACTGTCCACCACAGGGATATTTTTTCCACTGTTCACCACATGGATGTTCTCCACACAGTTTACAACAGGGCTATCGTTTCACTCTCCACCACAGGGACCTCCTACCCACTGTCCTCCACAGGAAACTCTTCTCTAATGTCCACCACAGGGATGTTCTTTCTTCTGTCCACCACAGTGATGTCCTCCACCCTGTCCACAAAAGGCATGTCCTTTCCATGGTCCACCACATGGACCTCCTTCCCACTGCCACCACAGCGAAGTCCCCTTTAGTGTCCACCAGAGGGATGTCCTTTCCACTGTCCAACAAAGGGACATCCACCACACTTTCCACAACAGGCATGACCTTCCCACTGTCCATCACAGAAAGGTACACCCTGCTGTCCACAACAGAAACGTATTTCCCAATGTCCACTAAATAATGTCCTCTCCTAGGTCCACCACAGAGAGGTCCTTCCCACTGTCCACCACCTGGTGTTCCTCCCCAAATTCCATGAGAGGGACATGCTTCCCACTGTCCATTACACGGAGGTCCTTCCCAATGTACACATCCTGGACGTCTTTCCCACAATCCACAACATAAAAATCCTCCCCAAAGTCCAACACATGGACCTTCATCCCACTGTTCAAAACAGAAAGGTCCTCTCTACTGTTCACCACAGGGAAGTCCTTACCACTGTCCAAAACATTGACATCCTCTGCACTGTCCACAAAAGTGATGTCCTTCCCACTATCCACCACAGAATTGTCTCCCCACTGTCCACCACAGGGATTCCATTCACACTGTCTAACACAGGGATGTCCTTCCCACTGTCCACCAAAGAGACGTCCTTCCCACTGTCCACCACAGGGACATCCTGCAAATTGTCCACCACAGTGACATCCTTTTCACTGTTCACCACTGGGACATCTTACAAATGTTGCAGAACACAGACATTTTCCTGTGTACAACAGGAATATCCTCTCCACTTTACACCACAGGGACATGTTCCTTTGCACACCAGGGATGTCAGCAACACTCTCCACCACAGAGCTGACCTCTGCACTGTCCACAACAGGGACATCCTCCCCCATTATCCACCAAAGAAATGTTTTTCCCACTATTCACCACAGGGATGTCATCCAAAATATCCAACACAGAAAAGTCCTCTTCACTGTCCACCACAAGTATGTCCTTCCCCCTGTCCACCAGAGGAATATCCTTCCCACTATCCACCAAAGAAACGTCTTTCCCACTATTTACCACAGGGACATCATCACAAATCTCCAACATAGAAAAGTCCTCTTCACTGTCCACCACAGAGATGTCCTTCCTCTGTCTACTACAGGGATGTCCTCCCCACTGTCCATCAGAGGGATATCCTTCCCAGTGTTCACCACAAGGAGGTCCTTCCCAATATCGACAACAGTGACTTCCTTCCCACTGTCCATAACATAAATATTTTTCCCTCTGTCCACTACAGTGTGTTTCTCTCTACTGTCCACCACAGAGATGTACTTTCCACTGTCCACCAAAGGGACGTTTTCCTTTGCACCAAGGAAACTTTCTCACCAGTATCCACCACAGAAACTTCCTCACCACTGTCCACCACTGTGACATCCTTTCCACTTTTCATCATTAGAAGGTCCTCTCCACTGTCCACCATAGAAACATCCTTTCCACTGTTGACATCAGGGACGTCCTTACCAATAGCCACGACAGTGAAGTCCTCACCACTTTTCCACAACAGGGATGTCCTTTCTACTGTCCACCACAGAAACATTCTCATCACTGTCTATCAGAGGGACATCTTTACCACTGTCCACCACAGAAAGGTCCTCCCTGTTGTCCACAACATGGACGTCTTTCCCACAATCAAAAACATAAATGTCCTATCGACTGTCCATCACATGGACCATCTTCCCACTGTTCACCACAGAAATGTCCTCTCTTCTGTCCACCAGAGGGATGTCCTCTCAGTTGTCCAAAACAGAAACATCCTCCCCACTGTCCACCACAAGGACGTCCTACTTACTGTCCACCACAGGGAGAACCTCCCCAATGTCTAAACAGGGGCATCCTTCCCATTGTCTACCACATGGACATCCTTTTGCTGTCCACAAAAAGGATTTCATTTCCAGTGTTTACCACAGGGACATCTTCCTAACTGTCCACCACATAAATATGTTCCCAACTGTCCACTACAGAAACATCCATCCCACTGTACACAACAGGGACATACTCCCCACTGTCTTCCAGAAAAAATGTCTATCCAACTGTCCATAACAGAAACGTCCTACCCACTGTCCACCACAGGGACATTCTCCCAACTGTCCACTCCAAGGAGTTCCTCCCCATAGTTCACCACAGGTACATCCTTCCAACTGTCCACCAAAGGGACATCTTTCCCACTGTCCACAACACGGACATCATCCCCACTGTCCACCACATGGATGTCCTTCCCACTGTCCACCACAACGATGTCCTAATCCACAGTCCACTGGAGTGTGGTCCTCCCCACTGTCCACCACACGGACATCCTCCTGTGCACAACAAGGTTGTCCTCACCACTGTGAACCACAGAGACATACTTTGCATTGTCCACCACAGTTACATCCTTCCCACTGTCCACCAAAGGGACATCTTTCACATGTCCACCAAAGTGAGGTCCTCCCTGCTGTCCAGCACAAGGGCATCCTTACCACTGTCCACCACAGTGTCATCCTCACCACTGTCCACCACTGGGATGTCCTACTAACTGTATAAAATAGGGAAGTCCTCTCAGCTGTACACCTCAGTGATGTCCTCTTTACTTACTATCACAGAAACTTTCTCCCCAGTTCCACCAGAGGAACATCCTCACCACTATCCTCCGGAGTGACGTCCTCCCCACTCTCCAATACAGAAATATCTTCCCCACTGTCCACTACAGGGACGTCCTTCCCACTGTCACCACAGGGAGGTCCTCTCCACTGTCCACCACAGGCATGTCCACCACACTGTCCACCACAGGAAGGTCCTCTCCAATGTCCACCACAAAAATATCAAATCAACTGTCCACCACAGAAACGTCCTCATTACTGTCCATCAATGGGACATCTATCCCACTGTCAACCACAGATAGGTGTCTCTGCTGTCCACCACAGGGACATCCTTCCTACTGTCCTAAACAGTAATGTCCTCCCCACTGTTCAAAACAGGGATGTCCTCCCCACAGTCCACCCCATGTACGTCCCACACACTGTCCACCACAGTGAGGTCCTTCCTACTGTCAACCACAGAGAGATCCTCCCAGCTGTCCACCGCAGGGACATTCTTCTCACTGTTCACCATAAGGACATCCTTCCCACTATATACCACAGGAACATCCTCCTTTGCACAACAGTGATGTCATCACCCATGTGCACCACAGTAACATCTTCCTGTCCACACCATGGATGTTCTCACAAATGTCTACCGCAGAGATGTTCTCTACACAATCCACGGCAGGGACATAATTCCCAATATCCCCCAAAGGATGTTCTCCTTTGCACCAGAGAAACGTCCACACCACTGTCGACCAAAAAACGCCCTCCCCACTGTACACCAAAGGAATGTATTCCCCACTGTCTACCAATGAAAATTTCTTTCCACTGTCCACAACAAGGATGTTCTTCCCACTGTCTATCACAGGGAGGCCTTTCCCACTGTCTACAACAGAGAGTTCCTCACAGCTGTCCACCACAGAGACATCTTTCTCACTGTTCACCAGAAGGATATCCTCCCCACTGTGCACAACAAGGACATCCTCCCATGCAAAACAGGGATTTCCTCACCCTTGTGCACCACAGGAACATCCTCCTGTACACACTAAGGATGTCCTCAACACTGTCTACCACAGAGATGTTCTCCACACTCTCCATGACAGGGACATCATACCCAATGTCCACCAAAGGGACATACTCCTTTGCACCAGAAAACCGTCCTCACCACTGTTTACCACAAGACGTCCTCCCCATTGTCCAACACAGGGACATACTCCCCACTGTCCACCAAAGAGAAGTCCTCTCCACTGTCCAAAACAGGGACATACTTCCAACTATCCACCACAGGGACATCCTTCCAACTGTCAAACAGAAAGACGTCCTTCCAATTGTATACCACAGGGACATTCTTCCCAATGTCAACCAAAGTGACGACCACCCCACTGTCCACCACAGGGATGTTTTCCACACAGTCAAATACAGGGGTGACCTCACCAATGTCCACCTCAGGCACATTCTTCCTACTGTCCACCACAGGGAGATCCTCCCCACTGTCCACAACATGGATGTCCTTCCCACTGTAATCCAAAGAAATGTCCTTCCTACAGTCCACCACAGGGACGTCCTTCCAACTGTCGAATACATGGACATCCACCCCATTGTCCACCACAGTGAGGTCCTCCCCACGATCCACCACAGGGAAGTTTTCCCCATAGTCCACCACATGGATGTCCTCCACAGTATAATCCACCGGGATGTCCTCCCCAGTGTGCACTACAGTGAAGTACTCACCAATCTATACCACAGGGATGTCCTTCCTACTGACCACCTCAGTGACTACCTCCTCTCTTTCCATCACAGGGACATCCTACCCACTGTCCACCACAGAAAGTTTCTCCCTGCTGTCCACCACAGGGACATCCTTACCACTATTTACCACAGAGTTGTCCTCACCAATGTCCACCACAGGGAAATCCTTCCCACTGTTCACCACAGAAACATACTTTCCACTGTGCACTACAGGGACATTCTTCTGTGCATAACAAAAATGTTCTTACCACTTTCCATCACAGAGATGTCCTCTGCACTCTCCACTAGAGGGAAATCTTTCCCACTGTCCACCAAAGAGACATTTTTGTACACTACAGGAACGTCTTCACCACTGTCCACCACAGGGATTTCCTCATCACTGTCCAGCACAGGGATTTCCTTACCACTGTCCACAACAGGGACATCCTCCACACTGTTCACACCAGGAATGTCCTTCTTCCTGTCTACGACAGGGATGTCCTCCCACTATCCACAATAAGACATCCTTCTCACTGTCCACCACAGGGATGTCATCCCAAATGTCCAACACAGAGCGTTCCTCTTCACTGTCCACCAAAGAGATGTCTTTCCCACTGTACACTACAGGAATGTCCTTCCAACTGTCCACCAGAGGGATATCCTTACCACTGTACTCCACAAGGAGGTCCTTCCCAATGTCCACAAAAGGGACGTCCTTTTTACTGTCCACAACATAAACATCCTTCTCACTCTCCAAAACAGGGACATCCTTTCCACTGTCTACCACAGGGAGGTCCTATCTACTGCCCACTACAGTGATGTCCTTTCCGCTGTACCCCACAGAGACATCTTCCTCACTGTCCACATCAAGGACATCCTTCCCACTGTCCACCACAGAAACCACCTCCACACTGTCCACCATGGAACGTCCTACACTCTGTCAGCCACAGGGATATACTGCCCAATGTCCACCACAGGGATATTCTCACCAATGTCCAACACAAAGTTGTCCTCAGCACTTTTCACCACAGGGACATCTTTCCCCTGTCAACCATAAAGACGTCCACCCCACTGTCCACCACAGAGATGTTTCCCCACTGTCCACAACAGGTGCATCCACAACAATGTCTACCACAGGGCTGTTCTTTCCCATTGTTCAAAACAGGAACTTCCTCCCAACTGTCCACCACAGGGACATCCTCCTGTGCACAACAGGTTTGTCCTCATGACTGTGCACCATAGGGACTTCTTCCTGTGCACAACTGGGATGTCTTCACCACTGTCCACCCTAGAGATGTCCTCTGCACTCTCCAAAACAGAAACATTCTTCCTACGGTCCATCAAAATGACGTTCTCCAGTGCACCACAGAATTGTCCTCACCACTGTTTATGGCAGGGATGAACTCCCCACTGTCCCGCACAGGAAAATCCTCCCCACTGTCCACAACAGGGATGTCCTTCCCACTGTCCACCATAGGGACGTCCTTTCCACTGTCCACCAAAGGGATGTCCTTCCCAAAGTCCACCACAGGGACATTCTTCCAATTGTCCACCACATGGACATCCTCACCACTGTCCATCACATGGAAGTCCTCACCACTGTCTACCACAAGGATGTCCTTCCCACTGTCCATCAAAGGGACATCTTTCCAATTGTTCACCACAGGGACATCCTCCCAATTGTACACCACAGTGATTTCCTTCCCCAGTCTACCACAGAGACATAAACCCAACAGTCCACCACAGAGATGTTTCCCCGTTGTCCACCACAGGGTTGTCATCACCAATGTCCACCACTGGGTTGTTCTTTCCCACTGTTCAAAACATGGATATCCTCACTACTGTGCACCACAGTAACATCCTCCTGTGCACAACAGGGTCATCCTCATGACTGTGCACCACAGGGATATCTTCCATTGCACCAGAGACATCTTCACCACTCTGTACCCCAGAGATATCCTCTGGACTCTCCAAAACAGGGACATCCTTCCCACGGTCCACCATAGGTCACATCCTCCAGTGCACCACAAAAAGGTTCTAACCACTGTTCACCAAAGTGATGTCCTCCCCACTGTCCGCCACACAGACATCCTTCCCACTGTTCACCACAAGAACATCCTTCCCACTGTCCACAACAGGGATGTCCTTTCCCCTGTCCACCACAGGGACAATCTTCTCCCTGCCCACCACAGGGATGTCCTTCCCACTTTCCACCACAGGGACATCCTACCAACTGTCCGCCCCAAGAAGTTCCTCCTCCAGAGTCCACCACAGGGACATCCTTCCCACTGTCCACCAAAAAGATATCCTTCCCACAGTCCAAAACACAAACATCTTCCCCACTGTCCACCACATGGACGTCCATTCCACTGTCTACCACAGGGACATCCTACCCCACAATCCACCTGAGTGTGGTCCTCCCAACTGTCCACCACAAGGACATCCTCAGGTGCAAAACAGGGATGTCCTCACCACTGTCTACAACAGGGATGCCCTTCCCACAGTTCAAAACAGAAAGGTCCTCCCTGTTGTCCAACAAAGGGAAGTCCTTCCCTCTGTCCACCTCAGTGATATCCTCCCCTCAGAACATAACAGTGATCTCCCTCCCACTTTCCACCACAAAAGGCCTTTCCCATTGTACACAACAGGGACGCCCTCCCCACAGTCTAAAAACATATGTCCTTCCAATGTCCACTATATGGACCTCTTTCACACTGTCCATCACTGGGAAGTCCTCCATACTGTCCACAACAGGCATGTCCTTTCCACGCTCCACCACAGTTATGTCCTCCACACTGTCCATAACAGGCATGACCTTTTAACTCTCTACCACAGAGACCTCCTTCCCATTGTCCACAACAAGGAAGTCCTCTCTACTGTGCACCACAGGGATGTCCTTTCCACTGTCCACCACAAGTATGTCCTCCCCACTGTCTACAACAGGGATGTTTTTCCCACAATTCAAAACAGAAAGGTCCTCCCTGCTGTCCAACACAGGGACGTCCTTCCTTCTGTCCACCTCAGTGATATCCTCTCCTCAGACCATAACAGGGATCTCCTTCCCACATTCCACCACAAGGACGTCCTCCCCACTGTCCACAAGAGGGTCATCCTTTCCACTGTCCACCAAAAGGTCTTTCCCAATGTCCTCAAAGGGATGTACTTCCCACAATCCACACCATATATGTCCTTCCAATGTCCACCACAGGGAAGTCCTCTCTATTGTCCACCACACATATGTCCTTTCCACTGCTCACCACAGGGATGTCCTCCGCACTGTCCATAACAGGCATGCTCTTTTCACTCTCCACCACAGAGAACTCCTTTCCCACTGTCCACCACAGGGAGGCCCTCTCTACTGTCTACCACAGGGATGTCCTTTCCACAGTCCACCTGAGGGATGCCCACTGCACTGTCCACAACAGGTATGTCCTTCCAACTGTCCACCACAGAAAGGTACACATTGCTGTCCACAACAGGAACATACTTCCTAATGTCCACCTCAATGATGTCCTTTCCTCTTTCCAACACATGGATGTCCTTCCCACTGTCCACCACATGGTGATCGTCCCCACTGTCCACCAGAGGGACATGCTTGCCACTGTTCAACACACGGGTGTCCTTCACAATGTCCAAAACATGTAAGTTCTTCCCACATTCCACAACATAAATGTCCTTCCCAGTCTCCACCACAGGGACCTTCTTCCCACTGTTCACCACAGAGAGGTCCTCTTTACTATCCACCACAGGGATGTTCTTACCACTGTCCACCTAAGTGACAACATCCCCTCTCTCCACCACAGGGACATCCTTCCCACTGTCCAACACAGGGAGTTCCTCCCCAATGTCCCCCTGAGGAAAATCCTTCCCACTGTTCACCACAAGGAGGTCTTTCCCAATGTCCACAAGATATATGTCCTTCCCATGTCCACCAGAGGGACCTCCTTCTAATTGTCCACCACAGGGAATTCCTTTCTACTGTCCATCACAGGGATGTTGTTTCCACTGTTCACCAAAGAGACATCCACTGCACTGTACACAACAGGCATGTCCTTCCCACTGTCCACCACAGAAAGGAACACCCTGCTGTCCACAACAGGAACGTACTTAACAATGTCCACTAAATGATGTCCTCTCCTATGTCCACCACAGAGACGTCCTTCCCAATGTCCACCACATGGTGTTCCTTCCCACTGTCTATGAGAGGGACATGCCTCCCACAGTCCACCACATGTAGGTCCTTCCCAATGTCCACAACATAGAAATCCTTCCCACAATCCAAAACATAATTGTCCTCCCCACTGTCCAACACATGGACCTTCTACCCACTGTCCCCCACAGAAAGGTTCACTCTATAGTTCACCACAGTGATGTCCTTAACACTGGCCAAACCAGTGACATCTCCCCACTGTCCACAACAGGGATGTCCTTTCCACTGTCCACCACAGAAAAGTGCACCCCACTGTTCACCATAGGGATGTCCTCCCCACTGTCCACTGAAGTGACGTCCTCCCCTCTGTCCACAAGAGGGACATTCTTCACACAGTTCACCACAAGGAGGTCTTTTCCAATGTTCACAACAGGTATGTTCTTCCCACAGTCCACAACATAAATGTCCTTCCCACTGTCCACCACAGGGAAGTCCTCTCTTCTGTCCATCAAAGTGATGTCCTCTCCACTGTCCTCCAGAGGGACATCCTCCCCACTGTGCACAGCAGGGATGTTATTTACATTGTCCACCACAGGAACGTCCTCCTCAGTTTCCACCAGAGGTACATAGTACCCACTGTTTACCACAGGGACGTCCTACCCACTGTCTTCCACAGGCAGGTCCTCTCAAATCTTCACCACAGGTAGGTCCTCTCCACTGTCCACCACAGAGATGTCATTTCAACTGTCCACCACAGAAATATTCTCCCCACTGTCCACAACAGCGATGTCTTCCCAATGTCCACCACAGAAAAGTCCACCCTGCTGTCGACCACAGGGATGTCCTTCCCATTGTCCACCTGAGTGATGTCCTCCCCTCTCTCCACAAGAGGCATATTCCTCCCACAGTTCACCAGAAGGTCTTTCCCAATGTCCACAACAAAGATGTTCTTCCCACAGTCCAAAATATAAATGTCCTTCCCACTGTCCACCACAGGGACCACATCCCACTGTCCACAACAGGGACATCCTCCCCACTGTCCACAGAAGGGATGTTCTTTCCATTGTCCACCACAGGGACGTCCCACCCAGGTTCCACCACAGGAACATACTACCCCCTGTCTACCACAGAGATGTCCTACCCACTGTCTTCCACAGGGAGATCCTTCAAAATCTTCACCACAGGCGTCATTTCAACTGTCCACCACAGAAATACTCTCTCCACTGTCCACAACAGGCATGTCCACCACACTGTCCACCACAGGAAGGTCCTCTCCAATGTCCACCACAAAACAGAAAATTCACTGTCCACCACAGAAACGTCCTCATCACTGTCCATCACTTGGACATCTCCCCCACTATCAAACACAAAGAGGTCCTCCCTGCTGTCCACCACAGGGATGTCCTCCCAACTATCCACAACAGTAATGTCCTTTCCACTGACAAAACAGAGGTTTCTTCCCCACTGTCCACCTCATGGACGTCCTACCCACTGTCCACCACAAGGAGGTCCTTCCTATTGTCAACCACAGAGATTTCCTCTCAGCTGGCCACCACAGGAACGTCCTTCTTACTGTTCACCAAAAGAACATCCTTCCCACTGTTCAACACAAGGACATTCTCCCGTGCAGAGCAGTGATGTCCTCACCCTTGTCCACCAAAGGAACATCCTCCTGTGCACACCATGGATGTCCTCACAACTGTCTACCCAAGAGATGTTCTCCACACTCTCCACAACAGGGGCATCATTCCCAATGTCCACCAAAGGGACTTTCACTTTTGCACCAAAGAATCGTCCGCACAACTGTCCAACACAAGACGTCCTCCCCACTGTCCACCACAGAAACGTACTCCCCACTGTCCACCAAAGGGAAGTCCTCTCCACTGTCCACAACAGGGACGTCCTTCCAAGTATCCACCACAGGGACGTCCTTCCCACTTTCCACTAGAATGATATCCTTCCAACGGTCGACCACAGGGACCTCCTCCCCAGTGTCAACCAAAAGGACGTCCACACCACTGTCCAACACAGGGATGTTTTCTGCATGGTCCAACACAGGGGCCTCCTCACCAATGTCCACCACAGGGACATTCTTCCTACTGTCTACAACATGGATGTCCTTCCCACTGTAAACCAAAGAAATGTCCTTCCCACAGACCACCACAGGGACATCATTCCAACTCTACTACAGAGACATCCACCCCACTGTCCACTACAGGGAGGTCCTCCCCACCATCCACCACAGGGATTTCCTTTCCATAGTCCAACACATGGATGTCCTCCACAGTGTAATCCACAGGGATGTACATTTCAGTGTACACTACAGTGAAGTACTCACCACTCTATACCACAGGGATGTCCTTCCCACTGACCACCTCAGTGACTACCTCCCCTCTTTTCATCACAGGGACATCCTACCCACTGTCCACCACAGAAAGGTTCCCCCTTCTGTCCAACACAGGGACATCCTTAACACTATTTACCACAGGGTCGTCCTCACCAATGTCCACCACAGGGAAATTCTTTCCACTGTTCACCACAGGAATATCCATTCCACTGTACACCACACGGACATTCTTCTGTGCATAACTGAAATGTTCTTACCACTGTTCATCACAGAGATGTCCTCTGCACTCTCCACTCCAGTGAAATCCTTCCCACTGTCCACCAAAGAGATGTTTTCTTGTGCACCACTTGAACGTCCTCCCCACTGTCCACAAGGCCATCATCCCCACTGTCCACCACAGTGAAATTCTCTCACCAATATCCACCGCAGAGGCGTCCTTCCCATGGTCCATCACAGGGATTTCCTCCCAACTGTCAAACACAGGGACGTCCTTCCAACTGTAAACCACAGGGACATCCTCTTCACTGTGCACCACAGGGACATCCTCTTGTGCACAACAGAGATGTCCTCACAAATGTGCACCACGGGAACATCTTCCAGGGCACCCCATAGACGTCCTCAACATTGTCCACCCCAGAGATGTCCTCTGCACTCTCCAAAACAGGGATATCCTTCCCATGGTCCACCAAAATAAAGTTTTCCTCTGCACCACAGAAACATCCTCATCACTGTCCACCACCGGGATGTCTTTACCACTGTCTACCATAGGGACATCCTTCACATTGTTCACCACAGGGACGTCCTTCTGCCTGTCCACCACAGAGATGTCCTCCCCCCTCTCCAAAAAAAGACATCCTTCCCACTGTCCACCATAGGTATGTCATCCCAACTGTCCAACACATAGTTTCTCTCCACTGTCCACCACAGAGATGTCATTCCCACTGTCCACCAAAGAGATATCCTCCCAACTGTCCATCAGAGGGATATCCTTCCCACTGTCCACCACAGAAAGGTACACCCTGATGTCCACAACTGGAACATACTTACTAATGTCCACATCAATGATATCCTTTCCACTGCCCACCACAGGGACATCCTTCCCACTGTCCAATACATGGTGGTCCTCCCCACTGTCCACCAGAGGGACATGCTTGCCACTGTAGATCACATGGAAGTCTTTCCCAATGTCCACAACATGTACGTCCTTCCCCCAATCCTCAACATAAATGTCCTTCCCACTCTCCACCACAGGGACCTTCTTCCCACAGTTCACCACAGTAAGATCCTCTTTAATATCCACCACAGTGATGTCCTTACCACTGTCCACCTAAATGACGACCTCCCCTCTCTCCAACACAGGGACTTACTTCTCACTATAAACCACAGGAATATCCTCCCCACAGTGCACCACAGGGGCATCCTCTTGTGCACAACAGAGATGTCCTCACGAATGTGCCCCACAGGGACATCTTCCAGGGCACACCATAGACGGCCTCACCACTGTCCACTCCAGAGATGTCTTCTGCACTCTCCAAAACAGGGACATCGTTCCCATGGTCCACCAAAATAACGTTTTCCTGTGCACCACAGAAAAGTCTTCACCACAGTCCACCACAGGGACGTCTTCCACACTGTTTACAGCAGGGACATCTTTCTGCCTGTACACCACAGGAATGTCCTCCCCACTTTCCACAAAAAGACATCCTCCCCACTGTCTACCACAGGGATGTAATCCCAACTGTCCAATACAGAGAGTTCCTCTTCACTGTCCACCACAGAGATGTCCTTCCCACTGTACATTACAGGGATGTCCTTCCAACTGTGCACCAGAGGGTTATCCTTCCCACTGTTCACCTCAAGGAGGTCCTTCCCAATGTCCACAAAAGGGACATCCTTCTCACTGTCCAAAACAGAGACATCCTTCCCACAGTCTACCATAGGGTGGTCCTATTTACTGTCCATCAGAGTGATGTCCTTTCCACTGTCCACCACAGGGATGTCCTCCTCACTGTCCATGACAAGGACATCCTTCCCACTGTCCACCACAGAAACCACCACCCCAGTGTCCACTACGGGAACATCCTACACTCTGTCTGCCACAGTGACATCCTGCCCAAAGTCCACCACATGGATGTTTTCACCAATGGCCAACACTGTGTTGTACTCAGCACTCTTCACCACAGGGACATCTTTCCTCCATCAACCACAAAGACATCTACCCCACTGTCCACCACAGAGATGTTTCCCCCATTGTCCTAACAGGGGCATCCTCAACAATGTCCACCACAGGGGTGTTCTTTCCCATTGTTCAAAATAGAAACATTCTACCCACTGTGCACCACAGGGACATCTTCCAGTGCACAACAGGGACATCTTCACCACTGTTCACCCCAGAGATGTACTCTGCACACTCCAAAACAGGGACATTCTTCACACGGTCCACCAAAATGACGTTCTCCAGTCCACCACAGAAACGTCCTCACCACTGTATACTACAAGCATGACCTCCCCACTGTTCAGCACAGGGACATCCTTCCCACTTTCCACAACAGGGTCGTCCTTCCCATTATTCACAACAGGGATATCTTTCTCACTGTCCCAAACAGGGACGTCCTTCCTACCGTCCACAAAAAGGACGTCTTCTCCACTGTCCACCACAGAAATATCCTCCCCACTGTCCACAACATGGATGTCCTTACCACTTCCCACCACAAAGATGTTCTACCCACTGCCCTCCACAGGAACATCTTACCCATTGTCTACCACAGGGACGTCCTTCCCTCTGTCCACCAAAGGGACGTCCTTTACACTGTCCACCAAAGGTACATTTTTCAACAGTCTAACTAAGTGATGACCTCCCCTCTCTCCACCACAAGGGAATACTTCCCAAAGTCCACCACAGAGAATTCCTCCCAAATGTCAACCAGAGGGACATCCTTCCCACTGTTCACCACAAGGAGGTCTTTCTCAATGTCCAAAACAGGAACATCCTTCCAACAGTCCACAACAAATATGTCCTTTCAATGTCCACCACAGAGACATCCTTCTTACTGTCCACCATAGGGAAGTCCTTTCTACTGTCTACCACAGGTATGTTCTTTCAACTGTCCACCACAGGAATGTCCTCCACCCAGTGCACAAAAGGCATGTCCTTTCCATGGTCCACCACAGGAACGTTCTTCCCATTGTCCACCACAGGGAAGTCCTCTCTAAGGTCCACCACAAGGATGTCTTTTCCACTATCCACCAAATGGATGTCCTCCGCACTGTCCACAAAAGGCATATTTTCCTACTGTCCAACACAGAAAGGTACACCCTGTTGTCCACAACAGGAACATACTTCCCAATGTCCACTAAATGATGTCCTCTCCTATGTCCACCACAGAGACGTCCTTCCCACTGTCCACCACATTGTGTTTCTCCCCACTGTCCACCAAGGGACATGCTTCCTACTGTCCAATACATGGACGTCCTTCCCACAATCTACAAAATAAATGTCCTCCCCTCTGTCCAACTCATGGACCTTCTTCCCAAGGTTCACCACAGAAAGGTCCTTTCTACTGTCCACCACAGGGATGTCCTTACCACCGTCCAAACCAGTGATATCCTCCCCACTGTCCACAACAGGGATGTCCTTCCCACTGTCCACCACAGAAAGGTCTGCCCCACTATCCACCACAGGGATGTCCTTCCCACTCACCACTTAAGTGACATCCTCCCCTCTGTCCACAGGAGGGACATTCTTCCCACAGTTCACCACAAGGAGGTCGTTCCCAATGTCCACAACAGAGATGTCCTTCTCACAGTAAAAAACATAAATGTCCTTCCCACTGTCCACCACAGGGACCTAATTTTCACTGTCCACCACAGGGACCTCCTCCCCACTGTCTACCAAATTGTGGTCCTCCCCAATCTCCACCACAAATAGGTCCTCTCCACTGTCCACCACAGGGACATCATTTCAATTGTCTTCAGAAATAATCTCCCCACTATGCACAACAGGGATGTTCTTCACACTGTCCAACACAGAGACATTCTATCCACGGCCCTCCACAGGGACATCCTACCCACTGTCTACCAGAGGGATGTTCTAACCACTGTCCCCCAAAGAAACGTTCTTCCCGCTGTCCACCTATGGTACACCTTTCAAATGTCTACCACAGAGACATCCTTCCCACTGATCACCACAAGGATGTCCTTCATACTGTCCACTATAGAGAAGTCCTCCTTGTTGTCCAGCAAATGGACATCCTTCCCACTGTTCACCACAGGACATCTTCCAAATTGTTCACAGTGATATCCTCTTCGTTGTTCATCACTGAGACATCCTACCCACTTTGCACAACAGGGACATTTTCTTGTGCACAACAGGGACATCCTCCTTTGCCCAACAGGGATGTCAGCAACACTCTCAAACCCAGAGATGTCTTCTGCACTCTCTACGACAGGGACATCCTCCCCACTATCCACCAAAGAAACGTCTTTTCCACTATTCACCACAGGGATGTCATCCCAAAAGTCCAACACAGAAAAGTCCTCTTCACTGCACACCACAGAGATGTACTTCCCCCTATCCACCACAAGGATATCCTCCCCACTGTCCACCAGAAGGATATCCTTCCCACTGTTTACCACAAAAAGGTCCTTCCCAATATAGACAACAGGGATGTTCTTCTCACTGTCCACAACATAAATGTTCTTCCCACTGTCCACCACAGTGTGTTTCTCTCTACTGTCCACCACAGAGATGTACTTTCCACTGTACCCCAAAGGGAAGTTATCCTTTGTGCCAGATTAACTTCCTCACCACTGTCCACAACAGAAACCTCCTCACCACTGCTCACCACTGTGACGTCCTTTCCACTTTCCATAATGAGGAGGTTCTCTCCACTGTCCACCACAAAAACATCCTTTCCACTGTTCACCACAGGGACGTCCTTCCCAATAGCCACTACACGGAGGTCCTCACCACTGTCCACAACAGGGACGTGCTTTCCACTGTCCACCACAGAAAAATCCTCATCACTGTCTATCACAGGGACATATTTACCACTGTCCACCACAGTAACTTCTCAGATGTCCAAAACAGAAACATCATCTCCACTGTTCACCACAGGGATGACCTACTTACTGTCCACCACAGTGAGAACCTCCCCACTGTCTATAACAGGAATGTCCTTCCCATTGTCCACCACATGGACTTCCTTCCAACTGTTTACCACAGGGACCTCTTCTTAACTGTCCACCACACAAATATGTTCCCAAGTGTCCACTACAGAAATATCCATCCCACTAATTACCACTGGGACATACTCAACACTGTCCTCCACAAGGACGTCCATCCCACTCTCCACACTGTTGTGTGGAGAGTCCTATTCACTGTCCACCACAGGGACATCCTCCCAACCATCCACTCCAAAAAGTTTCTTCCAACAATCCACCACAAGGACATCCTTTCCATTGTCCACAACACATTTTCTCCACTATCTACCACATGGACGTCCTTCCCACTGTCCAACACAGGGACATCCTAACCCACAGTCCACCAGAGTGTGGTCCTCTCCACTGTCCACCACAAGTACATCCTCCTGTGCACAACAGGGATGTCCTCACCACTGTGCACCACACGGACATACTTTGCATTGTCCACCACAGGGACATCATTCCCACTGTCCACCCAAGTGAGGTCCTCCCTGCTGTCCACCAGAGGGGCCTCCTTACCTCTTTCCACAACAGGGTCATCCTCACCACTCTCCACCACAGGGATGTCCTTCCATCTGTTCACCAGAGGGATATCTTCCCTAATGTGCACAAAAGGGACATCCTTTTACTGTCCACAACAGGGATGTCCTTCCCACTGTCCACAACAGAGAGGTCCTCCCTGCTCTCCACCACAGGGACAGTCTTTCTACTGTCTTCCATAGAACATCCTTTCCACTGTCCACCACAGGTACATCCTCTCCATTGTCCACCAGAAGGACGTCCTTCACATTGTACACCAGAGATAGGTGCTTTCCACTGTCCAACACAGAGACATCCTCCCCAATGTTCACTACAGAGTGTACCTCCCAACAGTCTACCACATGGACGTCTTTCCCACTGTCCACCAAAAAAATATCCTCCTCACTTTGCACCACAAGGACATCTTCCTATGCACAACAGGGGCATCCTCACAACTATGCACCACAGGAATATTCTTTCCACTGCCCACAACAGAGGTGTCCTTCTCACTGTAGACTACAGACATGTCCTCCCTGCTGTCCACCACAGGGACAATCTTTCCACTTTCCACCACAAAAATGTCCTCCCCACTGTCCACCAAAGGGATGTCCTCCCCACATTCCGCCACAGAGATGTCCATTCCAGTGTCCACAATAGAAATGTCCTCCCAACTGACCACCACAGGGACGTCCTTTCCATGGTCCAACAAACAGATTTCTTTCTCACTGTCCACCACAGGGTCATCCTCCTGTGTCCTACAAGGACATCCTTACCACTATCCACAACACGGTTGTCCTCAACAATATGCACTACAGGGAATTCCTCATCTGTGCTGTCCACCACACGAATATCCTCCACACTGTAAACCACAGGGACATTCTACCTACTGTCCACCACAGGGAGGTTCTCCCCTCTGTCCACCACAGTGACATCCTTCTGCCTGTCCACCACAGTGATTTCCTCCCCACTATCCTCCAAAGGGACGTCCTTCCCAGTGTTGACCACAAGGACTTCATTTCAATGGTTCACCACAGGGAAGTCCTCTTCACTGTCCACCACAGTGATGTCCTTCCCACTGTACATCACAGGGACATCCTTCTGTGCACAACAGGGATGTTCTTAACACTGTCCACCCCAGAGATGTCTTCTGAACTCCCCACTACAAGGACATCCTTCTCACTGTCCACAAAAGAGACATTCTCTTGTGCACCACAGCACCATTGTCCTTACTGTCCACAAGGACATCATCCTCTCAACACTCCAACCCAGAGACATCCTCCCAACTGTCCACAACACGGATGTCCTCCACACTATCAAACACAGCAAAGACCTTCCCACTGTAAACAACTGGGACATCCTCCCCACTGTGCACCCCAGGGACATCCTCCTGTGCACAACAGGGATGTCCTAACCACTGTCCACCACAGAGATGTCCTCTGCACACTCCACCATATGGACATCCTTCCAAATATGCTCCACAGGTACATTCTCCAGTGCACCACAATAACATCCTCCCCACTGTCCATCACAGTGAAATACTCCCCACTGTCCACCACTGGGATATCCTCCCCACTGTCTACAACAGGGATGTCCTTCCCACTATTCACACCAGAAAGGTCCTCTCCTGTGTCCACTAAGAGGACGTCCTTCCCATTGTCCACCTCAGTGATATCCTCTCCTCAGATCCTACAGGGATGTCCTTCCCACTGTCCACCACAAGGAGGTTCTCACCACTCTCCACCAGAGGGACACCCTTCCCACTGTCCACCACAAAGAGGTCTTTCCCAATGTCCACACCAGTGACATCCTTCCCACAGTCCACTGTTAGGCACCATAAGAACCTCGCCCCTAGATGGCGATGGCCACTCGAATGCCGAGTGATAAACTAGTCGTTATTTTGTGAGAAGGCTGTGCTTCAAGGTAGCCTGATCTTACACAAGTGTCACGAACCTATGGAAAGATGATACGTAGCATGAGTTCATGGGCTCCTGGCAGGGTTTATAAGCTGTGCCCGGGAAAGGATCGGGGTTCGCCATCTTGACTACCAACTGCTAAGCATCCTGAGTAAACTGCTATGAGAAGGAACCGGTGTTCCGTGTCTTAATTCCTGCTGGTCAGGGTTGGCACAGCGCCTGGCATGAGGACATTAAAGTCCCGGGGTTCCAGAACTCTCAGCGGACAGGGCGGTCGACCGGTAAGTGCCTGGTGAATGGGGCCAAGATTCTGAAAAGGTTTTCGGAAGGAGACAAGAGTGAAACCGTGGTAAAGCAGCTTCAAAGGTCTGAGGTTTGCAGCAAGCAGGAAAAGAAGGAAAGTGAAACTATGGGTAACTCAACATCCTGTCCAGTAATGCTAGCTTTAACAGAATTGCTGAAAATGAAAGGACTTAAAATTAAAGATAGAGTCCTAGATAATTTTCTTCAGGAAGTTGATACTGTTGCTCCATGGTTTGCAGTGTCGGACACTTAACATTGTCCAGCTGGGATAAACTTGGAAGAGATCTAGATTTTGCGTGGAAGCAAGGAACTTTAAAAGGAGGGATCCGAGGAATCTGGGAATTGGTGCGCTGCTGTTTAGAAAGTGAAGAATGCAAGTCTGCCATTCACACCTCTAAGGCGGCTCTAGAGCGGGTTAAGGAATCTCTCTCTGAATGCTCTGATAGAGGACCAGAGAAAGGTGGCACAAGTAAGAAGGGGATTGCTAGCCTGTATTCTAGTCTGAAGGATTTGGATGGTGATAGCAGCTCAGAAAGCTCTGGTGATAGCAGCTCAGAAAGCTGTGGTGAGGAAGAGGATGAGATAGACAAAATGGAGGAAGATCTAGAAGAGTTGCTAGCCAAAATGGAGGCAATAGCCCTTTCGAAAAGGAAAAAGGAGAAGGAGGGGAGAAAAGGCAGAAGTGGGCTTAAGCCACCACCCTGGATGGTACCCAGTGTGCTGCCTTTGGCTCCCCCTGCAGGAACGCCGCCTTATGTGGAGGTTCCGCAGCCCCTGCCATTGAATCAGAGATCTTCTTTTTGCCCTCTGATTTGGAAGGAGGCTGCAGGAGCCTTTCCTGTTTTTGAGGATGCCAATCAACAAAGATATCATGAACCTTTAGATTTTAAACAACTGAAAGCTAAGCTTTGACTGAGTCAGTGAAGGCCTATGGCATTAATGCCTCATTTATGTAAGCCCAGTTAGAGAGGATTGCCTTAAAAGCCATGACACCTGCAGATTGTATGAGTACTGTAAAAGCCTGCTTAATGATGGGACAGTATCTTGATTGAAAGTCTTTATATACTGATTATGCACAAGCACAGGCTCATGCTAATGCAGCCAATAATCAGCCTGCTTGGAACTTTGATATGTTAATGGGACAAGGTCAGTGGTTTGTTAATCAGACAGCTTACCCTTTGGATATGTATAATCAGATTAATGGCATGGCTGTGAAAGCCTGGAAAGCCCTGCCTAATAAGGGAGAGGTCTCTGGCAATTTAACTAAGGTCATTCAGGGACCTATAGAGCCATTCTCAGACTTAGTGGCTCATATGATGGAGGCAGCAGGAGGAATCTTTGGTGACCCCAATGTTGCCATGCCCTCGATTGAGCAATTAATTTTTGAACAATGCACCAGAGAATGCCATAACGCGAGAACCCCCTGGGAGCCAAAAGGTCTCCAGGCATGGATGAAAGCTTGTAGAGAACTTGGGGGGCCTCTATCTAATGCCGGTTTGGCTGCTGTGGTGATGAAGCTGACAAAAGGAAAGGGAAACACCCAAGGGGCATGTTTTCTATGCAGCTGGCAGGGTCATCTAAAAAGACAATGTCCCAATAAGGGGCAAAGACAAAGTGGACGCCCAGGTCTGGGGCTTTGTCCCAGATGTAAGAAAGGTAATCATTGGGGCAGTGAGTGTACGTCAGTCAAAAACATTAATGGACAGCCTTTAGCTCCTGGCCATGCAGGTGCACGTCCAAAAATGGGCAGCAGGGCCAATGACCCCAGGGTCCGCAAATATATGGGGCAGTGGAAAATTAGGAGATGCAGGTACAGGAAGTAAGTCTACATCCGCCCCAAGGAAAGCGACATCAGGCTTCACAGGGTTGGACCTCCTCTGCACTGCTCGACTGGTCTTAACACCTCAATTAGGAGTCCAACCTATTAGTACAGACTTTATAGGACCTCTACCTAAAGATACAGGAGGATTGTTGATTGGCTGCTCATCTTCAACCTTAAAAGGCTTTAGTATGCACCCTGGAATTATTGATTCTGATTATGAAGGAGAAGTTAAGATTATTGCTTCCTCTCCAAGGGGAATTACTGCAATTTCCCCAGGGGACAAAATTGCTCAATTAGTGCTATTGCCCAGCTTACATGCATTGTTCCCATCCAAAAAAGGAAAAAGGGGAATTCAAGGGTTTGGCTCTTCAGAAGGTCCAAACTTTATATTTCTATCCTTAGATTTGGAAAGTCGTCCTCTTGTTAATTTGGAAGTGAATGGGAAGAAGTTATTAGGACTTCTTGATTCTGGTGCTGATTGCAGCATTGTTGCCCTTAAGGATTGGCCCATACAAGCATCCTCTCAGATGTTGCAAGGATTGGGTTATGCTAAGTCTCCTGATATAAGTGCACGAGAACTTCCCTGGAAAGACCGGGAGAGTCATAAAGGAATGTTTCAGCCATATGTCTTGGATCTTCCTGTGAGTTTATAGGGAAGAGATCTGTTGAAAGAAATGGATTTTAAGTTATCCAATGAAGGTAATTATTCACAATCCTCAAAAAGGATTATGAGACAGATGGGATGGCATCCGTCCTTTGGTTTAGGGAAATCTTTACAGGGACGACGAAATCCTGTCCTTCCCAACTCTGGACCCTTTAGACAGGGTCTGGGTTTTTCTTAGGGGATACTGGGGGCAGCATACCCACTAACTGGAAGACTGGCAACCCGGTGTGGGTTCCTCAGTGGCCATTGTCCTCAGAAAAATTATTGGCTGCTCAGGAGTTGATAAAAAACAACTTGAAATGGGCCATATAAAACCTTCGGTGTCACCTTGGAATACTCCAATATTTGTAATTAAGAAAAAATCAGCAAAATGGAGACTATTGCATGACTTGTGTGCTATTAATGCTCAGATGCAAGTCATGGGGCCCGTTCAGCATGGCCTTCCATTATCAACAACCTTACCTCAGGAATGGCCTATTATTGTAATTGATATTAAGGACTGCTTCTTTTCCATTCCCTTATGTGAAAAGGATAGTGGATGATTTGCTTTTACCTTGCCTTCCATTAATCAGGAAGAGCCTGTTAAATGATTTGAGTGGGTTGTGCTTCCACAAGGCATGGCTAATAGCCCTACTATGTGTCAGCTTTATGTAGGAGCAGCCATTAAGCCCTTTAGAGACAAATTTCCTAATCTTAAATGTTTTCATTATGTAGATGGTGTTTTATTATCACATAAGAATGAAAAACAGTTACAAGAAGCCTATCATTTATTAGTTGAGAAATTGCAAGCTCAGGGGTTGTATATAGCCCCTGAAAAGGTCAAACAAGACCAAGTAGTATCCTACTTGGGTACAAAAATTGAGTCTGATAAAGTAATGCCAATGAAGATTGAGATTCAAAAAGATCATCTTAAGACCTTAAAAGATTTTCAAAAATTATTGGGAGATATTAATTGGATTAGGCCCTATTTGAAAATTTCCAATCATCAGCTTCAGCCTTTGTATAATCTTCTGTGTGGAGATGCTGCATTGGATTCGCCCAGAGAGTTGACTCCTGAAGGGTGAAAAGCATTGAAAATTGTAGAAAAGGAGATATCAAAGTCATCATTGCAACGTTGTGAATCCACAGAAAATATTTTATTAATTATTTTTAAAACATAAGCTCAACCTACTGCTGTTTTGTGGCAGAATGGACCATTAAGGTGAATTCATCCAAAAATATCCATTGCAAAAACCTTGGATCATTATCCTACTGCTGTTGCTATACTCGCTCTAGAAGGAGTGCAACAGTCTTTCCAATATTTTGGAATAGAACCAGTTAAAATTATAATTCCTTATAACAGCAATCAATTGCAAGTATTATGTGCCACTGTGGATGATTGGGCAATTTTAAAATGTGGATATGCTGGAGAGTTTGATAATCATTATCCCCAGCATCCTTTGATTCATTTTTTTAAGGAACACCCTATTATTATGCCCAAAGTGACAAAGAATTTTCCAATAGCTGGGACAGCCATTATTTATACTGATGGATCAAAGACTGGCTGTGGTTCTTATAAAGTTAATACCAATGAACCAGTGATTATATAATTTGCTCCAGCCTCACCTCAAATTATTGAATTGAAGATAGTAATTGAGGTGTTTAAAAAATTCCCACAATCATTCAATTTGATTTCTGATTCCCTGTATGTGCTAAATTTATTAAAGGAATTAGAAGTGGCTGGTAAAATTAAGACCTCCAGTCCTATATTTTGCTTGCTTGATGAATTACAAGATCTTCTATGGAAACGGCAACTTTCATTTTTTGTGCAACATGTGAGAACCCATACAGGCCTACCAGGACCTATAAGTACTGCTAATGCAGAAGTTGATGAGGCTACTCGAAGTGAGTTTGTCTTCCCTTCTCTTACTGAGATTCCAGTAAATCTGGCTAAACAATTTCATGCCAATTTTCATGTCAATGCTAATACATTACAGCTTAAATTTGGCATGTCCAGAGAGGCTGCTAGACAGATCATGGTGCACTGCCTGGATTGCAGCGTTCATCATAATCCTCCAGGAATGGGAGTTAATCCTAAAGGCCTGCAGCCTCTTCGCATTTGGCAAATGGATGTGACTCATTACTCCAAATTTGGAAAATTAAAATATATCCATGTTTCAGTGGACACTTGTTCAGGACTTATCTTTGCCACCCCTTTAATGGGGGAAAAGGCTCACAATGTCATTGCACATTACCTAGAGGCAGGGGCAGCCTGGGGTAAGCCCAAGATTATTAAAACAGATAATGGTCCAGGATATACAGCTGCCTCATTTGTATCCTTTTGTGAACAAATGCAAATTACTTTAAAACATGGATTGCCTTATAATCCATGAGGACAGGGCATAGTGGAAAGTGTCCATTGTACCTTTAAAGAATGTCTTCTTAAACAAAAAGGGGGAATTGGCCATGGACGCAACCCCAAAGAAAGGATATCCCTTGCATTATTTACTTTAAATTTCTTGCAAGTGGATGAAAAAGGTAGTTCCTTGGCTGAACGACATACTAATTGGATTCCAGAAAGAAAAGGATTGGTACAGTGGAAAGATGTCTTAACTGGAAAATGGAATGGCCCTGATCCTGTTCTGGCCTGGTCCAGAGGATCTGTTTGTGTTTATGCACAGACACGAGATGATCTTATATGGGTCCCGGAGAGACTGGTTCGTCGATGCAATTTGGATGATCCTCCTGCTTCTACTCTGGAAAGCAAGTCCTGTGATGATGGAACCATGATGGGTGATTCTTTTGGTGTTTCAGGTTCCAATGCCAATTTCCCATGATGCACAAGTTTTTCCATGCTTTTTTATTAGTAATAAGAGTTTAGGATTACCTTTTTGCCTTATAAAGATGATATAGCCAGTGTAAATAGAAATTTTAGTATAGGATTAGAGGGTAGTATTTGTTTCTATAAGGTGGTACCAGTTATGGTGCATCCTTTTATGAAAGTGTGGAGAAAAAGGGATCCTTTAGAAATGTTTCTTTTAGCCCTATATCAGTATGTTTGGCCACCTTTTTTGTGGATAGTTAGCAATGGTAGTATAAATAAAGATAAGTTAGTTTGCTATAAAGAAAGGTGTTTTTATACTCTGTTTTGGGATGAGAATGGGAGATGAGTGGGTTATGTGTAATCAACGTTCCTTATTATAACATGACACATGCTGCTAATTTGTCCAAAGAATTGTCTTAGCATTTGATAGGAAACTGGTCCGAGGGGTTCGATCCACTTGATGAGAGAGCTGTGAGTTGTCATTGTTCACAGTGAATTCCACCAGGATTAATCTTATGCTGGCTGAGATACTGTCTTCATGGATTCGACAAGCAATGCATCACTTGAAGGAGTGGGCGGGCATGGGGCATTGGCTATAGTCTTGTTAGGTGTCTCGGTTCTTTGCTTCTATTGCCTCTGCTGTATGGCTCAAGCCTGAAAGAGAGATCTTGCCATGATAGCATAAGCTTTTTATGCAGTTGAGATTGGTGCCTCTGCACAAGCATGGCTTGCTAGCCTGAAAGAATAGTCACATGTTGGGCAAGGCACCGCACTGTGCCAGATTTCCCAATTATCTTGGCACAGGGAGGTATACCTGTATGCATATGGGTTTTGCATTCCCTTGATCCCATCTCAGCGAAAAAGGAGTGCAGGATGGGTCTACCATCACTCCGGGAAGTGATCCCAAAGGGAGGGTAGTACAATCTTCCCCTGTAAATACTTTAATTGCTGGGTACAGGTCAATGCTTCCTGTGATGTTTTTCAATTTAAACAAAGAGGTGGAACTGTTAGGCGCCATAAGAACCTCGCCCCAAGATGGCGATGGCCACCCGAGGGCCAAGTGATAAACAAGTCCTTATTTGGTGAGAAGGCTGTGTTTCAAGGTGGCCTGATCTTATGCACGCATCAGGCCTATGGAGAGATGATACGCGGCATGAGTTCATGGGCTTCTGGCAAGGTTTATAAGCTGTGCCCGGAAGGAATTGGGGGCTCACCATCTTGACTACCAACTGCTAACCATCCTGAGTAAACTGCTCTGAGAAGGAACCATATCTTAATTACTGCTGTTCAGGGTTGGCGTGGCGCAGTCCACAACATATATGTCCCTCCCACTGTCCACAACATAAATGTCCTCCCCACTGTCCACCACAGGGATGTCATTCCCACTGTTCACCAAAGTGAGGGCATCCTTACCACTGTCCACCACAGGGACATCCTCCTGTTTACTACAAGGACATCTTTACCATTGTCCAAAATATGGTTGTCCTCGACAATATGCACTACAGGGAAGTCCTCACCGCTGTCCACCACATGAATATTCTCCACATCGTAAACCACAGGGACATCCTACCCACTGTCCACAACATGGAGGTCCTCCCCTCTGTCCACAACAGGGACATCCTTTTGCCTGTTCACCACAGTGATGTCCTCCCCACTGTCCTCCAAAGGGATGTCCTTCCCATTGTCGACCACAAGGACGTCATTTCAATGGTCCACCACAGGGAAGTCCTCTTCACTGTCCACCACATGGATGTCCTTCCCACTGAACACTACAGAGACTTCCTCTTGTGTGCAACAGGGATGTTATTACCACTGTCCACCCCAGAGATGTCTTCTGCACTCCCCACTACAAGGACATCATTCTCACTGTCCACCAAAGAGACATTCTCTTGTGCACACAGGTGCATTGTCCTTAATGTCCACAAGGCCATCATTCACACTGTCCACCACAGTGAAATCCTCTCAACTTTCCAACACAGGGATATACCCCCATCTGTCGACACTACGGATGTCATCCTAACTATCAAACACAGTGAAGTCCTTCCCACTGTAAACAACTGGGACATCCTCCCCACTGTGCACCACAGAGACATCCTTCTGTGCACAACATCCTAACCACTGTCCACCACAGAGATGTCCTCTGCACTCTCCACCATATGGACATCCTTCCAACTATGCACCAAAGGGACATTCTCCAGTGCACCACAGTAACATCCTCCCCACTGTCCATCACAGTGAAATACTCCCCACTGTCCACCACCGGGATGTCCTCCCCACTGTCTACAACAGGAATGTCCTTCCCACTATTCAAACCAGAAAGGTCCTCCCCACTGTCGACCAAGAGGACATCCTTCCCACTGTCCACTTAAGTGATATACTCTCCTCAAATCATAACAGAAATGTCCTTCCCACTGTCCACCACAAGGAGGTCCTCACCACTGTACACTAGAGGCACACCCTTCCCACTGTCCACCACAAAGAGATCTTTCCCCATGTCACAACTAGGACATCCTTCCCACTGTCTACAACATATATGTCCTTCCCACTGTCCACCACAGGGACTTCCTTCCCTCTGTCCAACTCAGTGATATCCTCCACTCAGACCATAACAGGGATGTCTTTCCCACCTTTCAGCACAGGGACATCCTCCCCACTGTCCACCAGAGGGACATACTACCCACTGTAGAACACACGGAGGTCCTTCCCAATGTCCACAACATGTATGTCCTTCCCACATTCCACAACATAAATGTCCTTCCCACTCTTTACCACAGGAACCTCCTTCCCACTGTTCACCACAGAGAGGTCCTCTCTAATATCCACCACAGAGATGTCCTTACCACTTGACGACCTCCCTCTCTCCACCACAGGGACAACCTTCCCACTGTCCACTACAGGGAGTTCCTCCCCAATGTCCACCAAAGGGACATCCTTCCCACTGTTCACCACAACAAAGTCTTCCATAATGTCCACAACAGAGATGTCCTCCCCACAGTCCACAACATATATGTCCTTCCAATGTCCATCACAGGGACCTCCTTCTCACTGTCCACCACAGGGAAGTCCTCTCTACTGTCCACCACAGGGATGTCCTTTACACAGTCCACCACATTAACATCCTACACAGTGTCCACAACAAACATGTACATCCCACAGTCCACCACAGAAACGTCCTCCCCACTGTCCACCACAAGGAGGTCCTCCCAACTGTCAACCACAGGGATGTCCTTTCCACTGTTCACCAAAAAGATGTCCTTCCCACTGTCCACCACAGGGACATTCTTCTGTGTAACACAATGACATCCTTACCACTGTCCACAACATGGTTGACCTCACCACTGTCCACAACATGAATATCCTCTACACTGTAAACCACAGGGACATCCTACACATTGTCCACTACAGGAAAGTCCTCCCCACTGTCCACAACAGGAACAAAATTCTGCCTGTCCACCATACTGATGTCCTCCCCACTGCACACCGCAAAAACATCCTCCTGTGCAGAAAATATTTGTCCTTGCAATGTGAACCACAGGGACCTCTTTCTCACTGTCCACTACAGAGAAGTCCTCTCTACTGTCCACCACAGGTATGTCCTTTTCACTGTCCACCACAGGGATGTCCTCCACCCTGTACACCACAGGCATGACCTTTCCATGGTCTGCCACAGGGACCTCCTTCCCACTGTCCACCACAGGGAACTCCTCTCTACTGTCCACCACACAGATGTCATTTCTACTGTCCACAACAGGGATGTCCTCTGCCCTGTCCACAACAGGCATGTCCTTTCCATGATCTAACACAGGGACCTCCTTTCCACTCTCGACAACAGGGAAGTCCTCTCTACTGTCCACCACAGGCATTTCCTTTCCACTGTCTCCCAAATGGACATCCTCCACACTGTCCACAACAGGCATGTCCTTCCCACTGTCCACCATAGTAAGGTACACCCTGCTCTCCACAAAAGGAATGTATTTCCCAATATCCTCTAAATGATGTCCTCTCCTATTTCCACCACAGAGACACCCTTCCCACTGTCCACCACATGGTGTTTCTCCCCACTGTCCATAAGAGGGACATGCTTCCCACTGTCCACCACAAAGAGGTCCTTCCCAATGTCCACAACATGGACGTCCTTCCCACAATCCACAACATAAATGTCCTCCCCACTGTCCAACACATGGACCTTCTTCCCAATGTTCACAACAGAAAGGTCCTCTCCACTGTCCACCACAGGAATGTCTTTATCACTGTCCAAACCAGTGACATCCTCCCCACTGTCCACAACAAGGATGTCCTTCCCAGTGTCCACCACAGAAATGTCTTCCCCACTGTCTAACACAGGGATGTTTTCCCACTGTCCACCTAAGTGACGTCCTCCCATCTGTACACCAGAGGGACGTTCTTCCCACTGTCCACCATAGGGATGTCCTTTACACTGTCCACAACAGGGACATCCTCCCCATTGTCCACAACAGGGATATCCTTTCCACTGTCTACCACAGGAACATCCTCCTGTGTACTACAAGGACATCCTTACCACTGTCCACAACATGGTTATCTTCAACAATATGCACTACAAGGAAGTCCTCACCTCTGTCCATGACACAAATATCCTACGCACTATAAACCACAGGGACATCCTACACACTGTCCACCACAGGGAGGTCCTCCCCTCTGTCCACCACAGGGACAACCTTCTGCCTGAATACCACAGTGATGTTCTCCCCACTATCCTCCAAATGTGCCCCTCAGAGAAATTTTCCGGTGCACACCATAAACGTCCTCACAAATGAACACCCTAGAGATATTCTCTGCACTCTCCAAGACAGAGACTTCCTTCCCACTGTCCACCAAAATAATGTTTTCCTGTGCACCACAGAAATGTCCTCAACACTGTCCACCACAGAAACTTCCTCATCACTGTCCAGCACAGAGAGGTTCTCCCTGCTGTCTACCACAGGGATGTCCTTCCCACTGTCAACAACAGTAATGTCCTCCCCACTGTCCAAAACAGGGATGTCCTCCCCAATGTCTACCACATGGACATCCTACCCACTGTCCACCACAGGGAGGTCCTTCCTACTGTCAACCACAGAGAGGTACCCCCTGCTGTCCACCAAGGGACATCCTTCTCACTGTTCACCACAAGAACATCCTCCCCACTGTGCACCACAGGGACAACCTCCAGTGCACGACAGTAATGTCTTCAACCTTGTGCACCACAGGAACATATTACTGTCCTCACCACTGTCTACCTCAGAGATATCCTCGGCACACACCACGGCAAGGATATCATTACCAATGTCCACCAAAGGACATTCTCCTTTGCACCAGAGAAATGTCCTTACCACTTTCCACCACAGGACGTCCTCACCCTGTCCACAAAAGAACGTATTCCCCACTGTCCACCAAAAAGAAATCCTTTTCACTGTGCACAACAGGGGCGTCCTTCCCACTGTCCACTGCAGAGACGTTCTTCCCACATTCCACCACAGAGAGTTCCTCCCAAATGTCAAACACAGGGACGACCTTCCCACTGTAAACCACAGGGACATCCTCCCCACTGTGCACCACAGGGACATCCTCCTTTGCACAACAGGGATGTCCTCATGAATGTGCACCTCAGGGACATCTTCAGGTGCACACCATAGATGTCCTCACCACTGTCTACCCCAAAATGTCCTCTGCAATCCCCAAGACAGGGACATCATTCCAACAGTCCACCAAAATAACGTTTTCCTGTGCACCACAGAAATGTCCTAACCACTGGCCACCACAGAAACTTCCTCATCACTGTCCAGCACAGGGATGTTCTTAACACTGTCATCCACAGGGACATCCTCCACACTGTTCACCAGAGGGATGTCCTTATGCCTGTCCACCAAAGGGATGTTCTCCCAACTCTCCACAAAAACACATCCTTCCCACTGTCCACCACATGGATGTAACCCCAACTCTCCAACACAGAGGGTTTCTCTTAACTGTCCACCAGAGACATGTCCTTTCCACTGTCCACCACAGGGATGTCCTCCCAACTGTCCACCAGAGGGATATCCTTCCCACTGTTCACCACAAGGAAATCCTTCCCAATGTCAACAAAAGGGACATCCTTTTTACTGTCCACAACATAAATGTCTTTCTCACTGTCCACAACAGTGACATCCCACAGTCTACAACAGGGAGGTCCTATCTAATGTCCACTACAGTGATGACCTTTCCTCTGTCCAGAACAGGAAAGTCCTCCTCACTGTCCACCACAGGGACATCCTGCCCCATGTCCACCACAGGGAAGTTCTCACCAATGTACAACACAGAGTTGTCCTCAGCACTCTTCACCACAAGGACATCTTTCCCCTGTCAACCACAAAGACGTCCACCCCACTGTCCAGTACAGAGATGTTTCCCCACTGTCCACAACAGGGGCATCCTCACAAATGTCCACCACAGGGGTGTTCTTTCCCATTGTTCAAAACTGGAACATCCTCCCCACTGTGCACTACAGGGACATCCTCCTGTGCACAACAGGGTCGTCCTCAGGACTGTGCACCAGAGGGACATCTTCCAGTGTACAACAGGGACATCTTCACCATTGTCCTCCCCAGAGATGTCCTCTGCACTCTCCAAAACAGGGACATCCTTCCAATGGTACACAAAAGGGATTTTCTCCAGTGCACCACAGAAATGTCCTCACCACTGTTCACGACAGGGATGTTCTTCCCACTGTCCACCACAGGGACATTTTCCCACTGTCCACCATAGAGAAGTTCTCCCTGTTTTCTACCAAAGTGACCTCCTTCCCACTGTCCATCAAAGGTACATCTTTCAACAGTCCACCACAGAGAAATCCTCTCCACTGTCCACCACAGTCAGCAATACTCTTCACTCCAGAGATATCATCTGCACGCTCCACAACCGGGACATCCTTCCCACTATCCAACAAAGCAACATCTTTCCCACTATTCAACACAGGGATGTCATCCCAAATGTCCAACACAGAAAAGTCCTCTTCACTCTCCACCACAGGGATGTCTTTCCCACTGTCCAACTAAGTGACCTCCTCGCCTCTGTCCACAAGAGGGACATTCTTCCCACAGTTCACCACAAGAAGGTCTTTTCCAATGTCCACAACATAAATGTTCTTCCCACTGTCCACCACAGTGTGTTTCTCTCTACTATCCACCACAGAGATGTACTTTCCACTGACCACCAAAGGGACGTTTACCTTTGCACCAGAGAAACTTCCTCACGACTGTCAACCACTGTGATGTCCTTTCCACTTTCCACCATGAGGAGGTCCTATCCACTGTCCACCACAGAAACATACTTTCCACTGTTCACCACTGGGACGTCCTTCCCAATAGCCATGACAGGGAGGTCCTCACCACTGTCCACAACAGGGACATACTTTCCACTGTTCACCAGAGAAACATCCTCATCACTGTCTATCACACAGACATCTTTACCACTGGCTACCACAGAGAGGTCCTCCCTGCTGTCCACCACAGGGATGTCCTTCAAACTGTCCACCACAGTATCATCTTCTCAGTTGTCCAAAACAGAAACATCCTCCCGACTGTCTACCACAGGGACGTCCTACTTACTGTCCACCACAAGGAGAACCTCCCCACTGTCTAAAACAGAAACGTCCTTCCCATTGTCCACCACATGGACATCCTTTCACTGTCCACAAAAAGGACTTCTTTCCCACTATTTACCACAGGGACTTCTTCCTAGCGGTCCACCACACAAATACGTTCTCAACTGTCCACTACATAAACATCCACCCCACTTTACACAACAGGGACATACTCCCCACTGTCCTCCACGAGGATGTCCATCCAACTGTCTACAACAGAAAGGCCCTACCCACTGTCCACCACAGGGACATCCTCCCAACTCTCCACCTCAAGGAGTTCTTTCCCATAGTCCACCAAAGAGACATCCTTCCCAGTTTGACCAAACGGACATCTTCCTCACTGTCCACCACATGGACATCCTTCCCACTCTCAACCACAGGGATGTCCTACCCCACAGTCAACCAGAGTGTGGTCATCCCCACTGTCCACCACAAGGACATCCTCCTGTGCACAACAGGGATGTCCATACCACTGTGCACCACAGAGAAATACTTTGCATTGTCCACCACAGGGACGTCCTTCCCACTGTCCACCAAAGGGACATCCTCTAAATTGTCCACCACAGTGACATCCTTTTTACTGTTCACCACTGGGACATCTTACCCACTTTGCAAAACATGGACATTTTCCTGTGCACAACAGGGATATCCTCACCACTGGGCACCACAGGGACATCCTCATTCCCGCACCAGGAAAGTCAGCAACACTCTCCACCACAGAGACGTCCTTTGCACTGTCCATGACAGGGACATCCTCCTCACTATCCATCATAGAAATGTCATTTCCAATATTCACGACAGGGCTGTCATCACAAATGTCCAACACAGAAATGTCCTCTTCACTGTCCACTACAGGGATTTCCTTCCCACTGTCCATTAGAGGGAGGTTCCCCCAACAGCCAACCTCAGGGATGTCCACCTATGTACCACAAGAACATCCATAAAACTGTCCACCACAGGGTCATCTTCACCAGTGTCCAGCACAGTGATGTCCTCCCCACTGTTCACCACAGGGACATAATCCTGTGCCAACAGGGTCATCCTGACCAATGTGCACCACAGGGACATCCTTTCCACTTTCCACCACAGGGACATCCTCCCCAATATTCACTACAGGGTGGACCTCCCCACAGTCAACCACATGGATGTCTTTCCCACTGTCCACCAGAGAAACATCCTCCTCACTTTGCACCACAAGAACATTCTCCTATGCACAACAGGGACATCCTCACAACTGTGCACCACAGGAATATTCTTTCCACTGTCCACAACAGGGATGTCCTTCCCAATGTAGACCACACAGATGTCCATCCTGCTGTCCACCACAGGGACATTCTTCCCACTTTAAACCACAGAAATGTCCTACCAACTGTCCACCAAAGTGATGTCCTCCCCACATTCCACCACAGAGATGTCTATCCCACTGTCCACAACACAAATGTACTCCCCACTGTCCACCACAATGAGGTCCTCCCAACTGACCACAACAGGGACGTCTTTTCCATGGTCTACCAAACAGATGTCATTTCCACTGTCCACCACAGGGATATCCTCCTGTGTACTACAAGGACATCCTTACCACTGTCCACAACATGGTTGTCCTCAACAATATGCACTACAGGGATGTCCTCACCACTGTTCACCACACGAATATCCTCCGCAGTGTAATCTAAAGGGAAATCCTACCCACTGTACACCAAATGTAGGTCCTCCTCTCTATCCACCACAGGGACATTCTTCTGCCTGTCCACCACAGTGATGTCCTCCCCACTGTCCTCCCAAGGGACTTCTTTCCCAATGTCAACCACAAGGACGTCATTTCAACGGTCCACCACAAGAAAGTCCTCTTCACTCTCCACCATAGGGATGTCCTTCCCACTGTGCACCACAGGGACACCCTCATGTGTACAACAGGGATGCCCTAAACACTGTCCACCACAGAGATGTCCTCCACACACTCCAGCATATGGACATACTTCCGACTATGCACCACAGGGAGAGTGCACCATAGTAACAACCTCCCCACAGTCCATCACAGTAAATTACTCCCCACTGTCCACCACAGGGATGTCCTCACCACTGTCTACAACAGGGAAGTCCTTCCCAAAATTCAAAACAGAAAGGTCCTCCATGCTGTCCACCACAGGGATGTCCTTCGCTCTGTCCACCTCTGTAATATCCTCCCATCAGAGCATAACAGTGATGTCCTTCCAACTATCCACCACACGGACCTCTTCCCCACTGTCTACAAGAGGGTCATCCTTCCAACTGTCCACCAAAAGTTCTTTCTCAATGTCCACAACAGGGACGGCCTTCTCATAGTCCATCACAGGGATGTCCTCTATACTGTCCATCAAAGTGATGTCCTCTCCACTGCCCACCACAAGGACGTCCTTCCCACTGTCGATCACATGGTGGTCCTCCCCACTGTCCACCAGATGGACATGCTTGCCACTGTAGAACACATGGAGTTCCTTCCCAATGTCCACAACATGGACGTCCTTCCCACAATACACAACATAAATGTTCTTACCACTCTCCACCCCAGGGACATTCCTCCCAATGTTCACTACAGAGAGGTCCTCTCAAATGTCCAACACAGGGATGTCCTTACCCCTTTCCACCTATGTGATGACCTCCACTTTCTCCACCACAGCGAAATACTTTCCACTGTCCACCACAGGGAGTTCCTCTCCAATGTCCACCAGAGGGACATCCTTTCCACTGTTCACAAAAGTAGGTCTTTCCCAATGTCCACAACAGGGATGTCCTTCCCAAGTCCACAATATATATGTCCTCCCAATGTCCACCACAGGGCCTTCCTTTTCACTGTCTATAACAGGGAAATCCTCTCTAATGTCCACCACATGGATGTCCTTTCCACTGTTCAACAAAGGGATGTTTTCCTTTGCACCAGAGAAACTTCCTCACCACTCTCCACAAAAGAGATGTCCCCTGCACTCTCCACAACAGGGACATACTCCCCACTATCCACTAAAGAAACGTCTTTCCCACTATTCAACACAGGGATATCATCCCAAATGTCCAACACCGAAAAGTCCTCTTCACTGTCCTCAAAAGGGATGTCCTTCCCCCTGTCCACCACATGGATGTCCTCCCCACTGTCCACCAGAGGGATATCCTTCCCACTGTTCACCACAAAGAGGTCCTTCCCAATATCAACAACAGGGACTTCCTTTACACTGTCCACAAAATAAATATTCTTCCTACTGCCCACCACACTGTGTTTCTCTCTACTGTCCACAACAGAGATGTATATTCCACTGTCCACCAAAGGGACGTTTTACTTTAACCAGAGAAACTTCTTCACCACTGTCAACCACAGAAACGTCCTCACCACTGTCTACCACAAGACATCCTCCCCACTGTCCGCAACAAGGACATACTCCCCACTGTCCATCAAACGGAAGTCTTTTAACGAGTCCACAACAGGGACGTCCTTCCCACTGTATACCACAGGGAGTTCCTATCTACTGTCCACCAAAGTGATGTCCTTTCCACTGTCCACCAAAGGGACATCCTCCTTACTGTCCACCACAAGGACATCCTTCCCGCTGTACACCACAGCTACCACCTCCCACTGCTCACCACGGGAACATCCTACACTGTCAGCCACAGGGACATCCTGTCCAATGTCCACCACAACGATGTTCTCACCAGTGTCCAACACAGAGTTATCCTCAGCACTCTTCACCACATCGACATCTTTCCCCTGTCAACCACAAAGATGTCCACTCCACTGTCCACCACAGAGATGTTTCCCCACTGTCCACAACAGGGGTGTTCTCATCAATGTACACCACAGGGTTCTTTCCCATTGTTTAAAACAGAAACCTCTTCCCCACTGTGCACCACAGGGACATCCTCCTGTGCACAACAGGGTCGTCCTCATGACTGTGCACCACACAGACATCTTCCCGTGCACAACAGGGACGTCTTCACCACTGTCCACCCCAGAGATGTGCACTCTCCAAAACAGGGACAACCTTACCACGGTCCACGAAAATAATGTTTTCCTTTGCACCACAGAAACTTCCTCACCACTGTCCACCACAGGGACGTCCTTATCACTGTCCACCACAGGGATGTTCTTACCACTCTCCACCACAGGGACATCATCCACACTGTTCATCACAGCAATGTCCTTCTGCCTGTCCACCACAGGGTTGTCCTCCCAACTGTCCATTGGAGGGATATCCTTCCCTCTGTTCTCCACAAGGAGATCCTTTCCAATGTCCGCAAAAGGGATGTCCTTTTTACAGTCCACAACATAAACGTCCTTCTCACTGTCCAAAACAGGGACATCCTTCCCACTGTCTACTACAGGGAGGTCCTATCTACTGTCCACCACAGTGATGTCCTTTCCACTGTCCACCACAGGGACTTCTTCCTCACTGTCCACCACAAGAACATCCTTCCCATTGTCCACCACAGAAACCACCTCCACACAGTCCATCACAGGAACATCCTACACTCTGTCAGCAACAGGGACATACTGCCCAATGTCCACCACAGGGATGTACTCACCAATGTCCAACACAGAGTTGTCCTCAGCTCTCTTCACCACAGGGACATCTTTCCCCCATCAACCACAAAGATGTCTACCCCAGTGTCCACCACAGAGATTTTTCCCTACTGTTCACAACAGGTGTGTCCTCACCAATGTCCACCACAGGGGTGTTCTTTCCCATTGTACAAAACAGGAACATCCTCCCCACTGTGAACCACAGGAACATCCTCCTGTGTACAACAGGGTCGTCCTCATGACTGTGCACCACAGGGACATCTTCCAGTGCACAACAGGGATGTCTTCACCACTATCCACCCCAGAGATGTCTTCTGCACTCTCCAAAACAGGGAAATTCTTCCCACGGTCCACCAAAATGACGTTCTCCAGTGCACCACAGAAACCTCCTCACCATTGTTTACTACAGGGATTTCCTCCCCACTGTCCAGCACAAGGACATCCTTCCCACTTTTTACAACAGTGTCGTCCTTTCCATTGTCCACAACAGGAATATCCTTCCCAATGTCCACCACAGTGATGTCCTTCCCACTGTCCACAAGGACATCCTTCCCACTGTCCACAACAAGGACATCCTTCCCACTGTCCACCACAGAAGTATCCTCCCCACTATCCCCAACAGAGATGTACTTACCACTGTTCACCACAAAAAATGTTCTACCCACTGTCCTCCACAGGGACATCCTACCCGCTGTCTACCACAGGGATGTCCTTCCCACTGCCCACCAAAGGGACGTCCTTCCCACTGTCCACCAAAGTTGCATCATTCAACAGTCCACCTAAGTCATGACCTCCCCTCTCTCCACCACAGGGACATTTTTCCCACTGTACACCACAAGGAGATCCTCCCCAATGTCCACCAGAGGAACATCCTTCCAAATGTTCACCACAAGGAGGTCTTTCCCAATGTCCAAAACAGAGACATCCTTCCTAAAGTCCACAACATATATGTCCTCCCAATGTCCACCACAGGGAATTCCTCTCTACTGTCCACCATAGGTATGTTCTTTATACAGTCCACCACAGGAATGTCCTCCACCCTGTCCACAACAGACATGTCCTTTCCATGGTCCACCACAGGGACCTCCTTGCCACTGTCCTCCACAGGTAAGTCCTTTCTACTGTCCACCACAGGGTTGTCCTTAACACTGTCCAAACCAGTGACATCCTCCCCACTGTCCACAACAGGGATTTCCTTCCCACTGTCCACCATAGAAAGGTCCTTCCCGCTGTCCACCACAGGGACATCCTCCCCACTGTCCACAACTGGGATTTTCTTTCCACTGTCCATCACAGGGACATCCTCACCAGTGTCCACCACAGGAAGGTCCTTCCCAATCTCCAGCACAGGTAGGTCCTCTCCACTGTCTAACACAGGGACGTCATTTCAACTGTCCACCACAGAAATATTCCCCCCCTCTGCCCACAACAGGGATATCCTTCACACTGTCCACCACAGAGATGTTCTAACCACTGCTCTCCAGAAGGACATCCTCCCTACTGACCACCACAAGTATGTCCTTCATACAGTCCACGACAGTCCTGTTGTCCACCAAAGGGACGTCATTCCCACTGTCAACCACAGGGACATCCTCCAAATTGTCCACCACAGTGACATCCTTTTCACTGTTCACCACTGGGACATCCTAACCACTTTGATCATCAGCGACATTTCCTTGTGCACAACAGGGATATCCTCACCACTGTGTACCACAGGGACATCCTCCTTTGCACACCAGGGATGTCAGCAGCACTCTCCACCCCAGAGGTGTCCTCTGCACTCTCCATGACAGGAACATCCTCCACACTATCCACCAAAGAAACATCTTTCCCACTAATCAACACAGGGATGTCATCCCAAATGTCCAACACAAAAAAAAGTCCTCTTCACAGTCCACCACAGGGATGTCCTTCCCACTATCCACCACACGGATGTCCTCCCCACTGTCCACCAGAATGATATCTTTCCCACTGTTCACCACAAAGAGGTCTTTCCCATTATCGACAACAGGGACTTCTTTCCCACTGTCCACAACATAAATATTCTTCCCAATGTCCACCACAGTGTGTTTCTCTCTACTGTCCACCACAGAGATGTACTTTCCACTGTCCACCAAAGGGATGTTTTCCTTTGCATCAGAGAAACTTCCTCACCACTGTCCACCACTGTGACGTCCTTTCCACTTTCCACCATGAGGAGGTCCTATCCACTGTCCATCACAGAAACATACTTTCCACTGTTCACCACAGGGACGTCCTTCCCAATAGCCACGGCAGCAAGGTCCTCACCACTGTCCACAACAGGGATGTCCTTTCCTCTGTCCACCACAGGAACATCCTCATCACTGTCTATCACAGGGACATCTTTACCAATGTCCACCACAGAGCGGTCCACCACAGGGACATCCTACACATTTTCCACCACAGTAAAATCCTCTCAGTTGTCCAAAACAGAAATGTCCTCCCCACTGTCCACCACAGGGAGGTCCTACTTACTGTCCACAACAGGGAGAAGCTCACCATTGTCTACAACAGGGACGTCCTTCCCATTGTCCACCACATGGACATTCTTTCTCTGTCCACAAAAAAGTCTTCCTTCCCACTGTTTACCACAACGACATCTTCCTAATTGTCCACCACACAAATATGTTCCCAAATGTCCAGTACAGAAGTATCCATCCCACTGTACACTACAGGGACATACTCCCCACTGTCCTCCACAAGGATGTCCATCCAATTGTCCACAACAGAAAGGTCCTACCCACTGTCCACCACAGGGACATCCTCCCAACTGTCCACTCCAAGAAGTTCCTCTCCACTGTCCACCACAAAAATGTCCTTCCCCTGTCCAACAATGGGACATCCTTCACACTGTCTACAACATGGAAATCTTCCCCAATGTCCACCACATGGACATCCTATTCACTGTCCACCACACGGATGTCCTACCCCACAGTCCACCAGAGTGTGGTCCTCCCTACTGTCCACCACAAGACATCCTCCTGTGCACAACAGGAATGTCCTCACCACTGTGCACTACAGGGACATACTTTGCATTGTCCACCACAGGGATGTCCTTCTCACTGTCCACCAATGTGAGGTCTTCTCTGCTGTACACCACAGGAACATCCTTACCACTGTCCACCTCAGTTGCATCCTCACCACTGTCCACCACAGAAATGTCCTTCCCACTATTCACCACAATAACATCTTCCCCAATTTGCACAAAGGGACATCCTTTTCCTGTCCAGAACAGGGATGTCCTTCCCACTGTCCACCACAAGGAGGTCCTCCCTGCTCCCCACATCAGGGACAGTCTTCCCACTCTCCACCATAGAACGTCCCTTACACTGTCCACCAGAGGTACATCCTCTCCACTGTTCTCCAGAGGGATGTCCTTCCCATTGTACACCACAGAGTGTTCCTTTCTGCTGTCCACCACAGAGACATTCTTCCCACTGACCACCACAGAGATATCCACCCTGTCCACCACAGGGAGGTCCTACTTACTGTCCACTACAGAGAGAAGCTCACCACTATCTACAGCAGGGACGTCCTTCCCATTGTCCACCACATGGACATTCTTTCTCTGTCCACAAAAAAAGTCTTCCTTCCCACTGTTTACCACAATGACATCTTCCTAATTGTCCACCACACAAATATGTTCCCAAATGTCCAGTACAGAAGCATCCATCCCACTGTACACTACAGGGACATACTCCCCACTGTCCACCACAAGGATGTCCTCCCCACTTACAAACATGATGTCCTCCACACTGTCCACCACCAAGACATTCTACCCATGTCACCCCAGAAAGGTCCTCCCCACTGTCCACCATAGGGACGTACTCCTCTTTCCACAAAATTGGACATCCTTCCACTGTCCACAAAAAGGACATTATTCCAACACTTTAGCACAGGGATGTCCTCACCACTGTCCACTACAGGGAAGTTCTCCACACTGTCCACCACAGTGAGGTCCTCCCCACACTCCACCACAGGGAAATCCTCCCCACTGTCCACCACAGTGAGGTCCTCCCCACACTCCACCACAGGGAAATCCTCCCCACTGTCCACCACAGTGATGTCCTCCTCACTGTCTACAACAGGGATGTCCTTCTCACAATTCAAAACAGAAAGGTCCTACCTGCTCTCCACCAAAGAGACGTCCTTCCCTCTGTCCACTTCAGTGATATCCTCCCCACAGACCATAACAGGGATGTCCTTCCCACTCTCCATCACAGGGACGTCCTCCCGACTGTCCACAAGAGGGTCATTCTTCACACTGTCCACCAAAAGGTCTTTCCAATATCCACAACAGGGATGTCCTTCCCACAGTCCACACAATATATGTTCTTCCAATGTCCACCACAGGGACCTACTTCCCACTGTCCACCACAAGGAAGCCCTCTCTACTGTCCACAACAGGGGTGTCCTTTCCACTGTTCACCACAGGGATGTCCTCCGCACTGTTCAAAACAGGCATGTCTTTTTTACACTCCACCACATGGACCTCCTTCCCACAGTCCACCACAGGGATGTCCTTTCCACTGTCCACCAAAGGGATGTCCACCGCACTGTCCACAACAAGCATGTCCTTCCCACTGTCCACCACAGAAAGGTACACCATGTTGTCCAAAACAGGAACGCACCTACAAATGTCCACCGCAATGATGTCCTTCCCTCTCTCCACCACAGGGACGTCCTTCCCACTGTCCACCACATGGTGGTCCTCCCAACTGTCCACCAAATGGACATGCTTGCCACTGTAGAACACACAGAGGTCCTTCCCAGTGTCCACAACATTTATGTCCTTTCCACAATCCACAACATAAATGTCCTTACCACTCTCCACAACAGGGACCTTCTTCCCACTATTCACAATAGAGGTCCTCTCTAATATCCACCTCAGGGATGTACTTACCACTGTCCACTTAAGTGATGACCTCCCTTCTCTCTAGCACAGGGACATCCTTCCCACTGTCCACCACAGGGAGTTCCTCCCCAATGTTCACCAGAGGGACATCCTTCCCACTGTTCACCACAAAGAGGTCTTTCCCAATGTCCACAACAGGGACGTCCTTCTCACAGTCCACAACATATATGTCCTTCCAATGTCCACAACAGGGACCTCCTTCTCACTGTCCACCACTGGGAAGTCCTTTTAACTGTTCACCAAAGGACGTCCTCTGCACTGTCCACAACAGGCATGTCCTTCCCACTGTCCACCACAGAAAGGTACACCCTGCTGTAAACAATAGGAACGTACTTCCCAATGTCCACTAAATGAAGACCTCTCCTCTGTTTACCACAGAGACGTTTTTCCCAGAGTCCACAACATAATGGTCCTCCACACTGTCCATGACAGGGACATGGTTCCCACTGTCCACCACATGGAGGTCCTTCCCAATATCCACATTATGGACATAATTTCCACAATCCACAACATAAATATTCTCCCCACTGTCCAACACATGGACCTTCTTCCCACTGTTCACCACAGAAAGGAGCTCTCTACTGACCACCACACGGATGTCCTTAACACTGTCAAAAACAGTGACATCCTCACAACTATCCACAACAGGGAAGTCCTTTCCACTGTCCACCACAGAAAGGTCCTCCCCGCTGTTTACCACAGGTATGTTTTTCCCACTGTCCATGTAAGTGACTTCCTCCCCTCTGTCCACAAGAGTGACATTCTTGCCACAGTTCACCACAAAGAGGTCTTTCCCATTGTCCACAACAGAGATGATCTTCCCACAGTCCACAACATAAATGTCCTTCCAACTGTCCACCACAGGGACCTCCTTCCCACTGTCCACCACAAGGAGGTCCTCTATACTGTCCATCAAAGTGATGTCCTTTCCACTGCCCACCACAGGGACGTCTTCCCCACTGTCCACAACAGGGATGTTCTTTCCACTCTCCACCACAGGGACTTCTTTCCCCGTGTCCACCACAGGAACATACTACCCATTGACCACCACAGGGACATCCTCCCCACACTCTACTATATTGAGGTCCTCCCCAATCTCCACCACAGGTAGGTCCTCTCCACTGTCCACCACACGGACTTCATTTCAACTGTCCACCACAGATATTTCCTCCCCACTGTCCACCACACTGACATCCTCCCCACAGACCACCACAAGGACGTCCTTCATACAGTCCACCATAGAGAAGTCCTCCCTGTTGTCCACCAAAGGGACATCCTTCCCACTTTCCACCACAGGGACATTTTGCAAATTGTCCACCACAGTGACATCCTTTTCAATGTTCACCACTGGGACATCCTAACCACTTGACAAAACAGAGACATTTTCCTGTGCACAACAGGGATATCCTCACCACTGTGCACAACAGGGACATCCTCCTTTGCACACCAGGGATGTCAGCAACACTATCCACCCCAGAGATGCCCTCTGCACTCTCTATGACAGGAACATCCTCCCCACTATCCAACAAAGAAACATCCTTCCCACTATTCTCCACAGGGATGTCATCCCAAATGTCCAACTCAGAAAAGTCCTCTTCACTGTGCACCACAGGGATGTCCTCCCCACTGTCCACCAGAGGGATATCCTTCCCAAAGTTCACTACAAGGAGGTCCTTCCCAATATTGACAACAGGGACTTCCTTCCCACTGTCCACAACATAAATGTTCTTCCCACAGTTCACCACAGTGTGATTCTCTCTACTGTCCCCCACAGAGATGTACTTTCCACTGTCCACTAAAGGGATGTTTTCCTTTGCACCAGAGAAACTTCCTCACCACTGTCCACCACAGAAACTTACTGTCGTGAGCACTTATTCCCCTAGACTGCCAGTTGGTTCTGACAGGAGGTGCCCTTGGGGTAGACAATAAGGCAACGAGCAGCCATCAGACTGGTTTTCTAATGCTTTAATTCCACACTCGGGGTCACACACAATTGTTGTGGTTGAGGAGCGGACCTCCTCTTCCACTATCACACACAGACAAAAGAATGTAACTGCTGTGGCTAGTATTCCTAACAGAAGGATAGATAACATGTCATTACAAGACCTGACCACCGCGTCTCAGGCTCGGGCTCCGACGTCTCGGGATCACCTCTTTGCATTCAGCGAGTCTTGCTCCGATGGCTCGGGTCAGTTCTCTGGACCCACTGATGATCAGTTGGTGGTCTGTATCTCGTTCATTCACTCGTCGGGCTGAATGGAGTCCAGACCGGCGTGGAGTTCACAGGCAGGTCATTTTGGACCGACTTTCCTTCTCTGGTCAGGGTTCTTATACTCTATTCTACCCTTATCCATCCTTAACACTTTACTGCAAACGTCACACTTCTTAATCTATACGCAGGGCTCCTCTGCTGGTTATCTCCTCCCAGCCTTGGCTGGTCTGGTCTTATCTTTTATCCCGGATGTCAGCTGCTTCTCCTAGCTGCTTCTCCTAGCTGCTTCTCCTAGCCTGGCTGTCAGTAGCCGCCTTCCATGCTCATTACATTCCACCCCCTGACACCTGAAATGACATCAACATAAAAGGTGTCACAACTGAGGTCACAGCCTGGGGGTTTACAGAGTCTATCGGCGCAGGCTACTTGTAATGTGTGCTAGTGGTTTGCGCATTTTCCTAGGTATTTTCTGTTTCCTAGTTTTGAGCCATGTTCTATAAATTTCATACCAAGTTACATAAGCTGCGTATTCTGACAATAAATCTTCAAGTAATGGACTCATAAGCATTCTCACACAAAAGCTTTGCAAGTTTCCAGGGGTATAATTCCCCTTGCTATTATTTCTGCCATACCAATCTCCGTATAGCAGGTTTTTTGCTCCAAAGGGATCATGTCTAATGAAATTCTTACACAATTCATAATGTGGATAGTTTCCTTTGCATATATAGCAACTTATCAAACTAGCTAATACATGAAGCATTCTGTCTACTGGGTGTCTATGTATTAATTCCATAGGATGATTCAAGAAATGATTCATCAACAATATTAATCTATCCTCAGTATTATCACATGCCAAGTACAAAGTGGTGTATTTGCTCTTGCAGAAATGGCAGGACTCGACTCCGATGTGACCTTCGGTGATTCCCATTCGATATAGGAGATCTCTCAGCACGTCCCAGTGTCTCATGTAATGGTAGCGTAGGGTTATTTTTACCCCTTGGGTTTGCATCAGGTCACACCTTCGTCCCGACAAATTTCCGCTTCTTCTTGGCATAATTATTTCTATTTCTGAAACACATGACAATTTTGAACACAGTATATGCTATTCCAATCATCACTGTTATCCACATTGCTTCTTTCAACCAGTGCCACCAATTATATATTGGTGTACAGATGAAATCTAACTGTACTAGTCTTGCTATGTAGTCCCAAAAACTACAGTGCTGCATCTTTTGGTTCCAATCCTTGTGTATGTAAGTATTAGTTCTAATGAGACCTACTAAATTATGTGTTTCTATCATACTCCTTCTCAAGCTTGCTTGAGTTTTCTTGATCTGCTTATCAATGGAGCTTAATTGCTTCTCATTGAATTCAGATATTTCCTGTAGTTTTTGTGTTGCTTGTACAAATTTTTCATAATGCTCCTTTTCTAGGTTCTCCAAAAATACTGTTGGCATTTGGTATAAATGTGAGTATTGTATGGATATCTTTGTCACATATGTTGTATTATCTACATGTAATACTGAGCAGTTGTGTACCATCCAACATCCTGGAGTCATTATAAATGAGGTGTTGGTATCATTTAATGTTTCCTTGTCCAAATTTGTACAAGTGATTTCCTTTTCTTTGGTTGCACATACCAGAAATGTCCAGTCTCCTGTGCTCATTACTGTGTCTGTCATTGTTGTTACAGTTAGTCTTGTCTCTGTCATTTTTGTTATTGGTAAATGTGGATATACGAATGCATTTTCTCCTAAAGAGTAGCATTCATCTAGTGGAATGTAAGCTGGTGTGTTATTCATATTTATCCATAGGAAATGATCAATAGGAGTAATCCATTTAGATGTCAGTGTTTGTAGTGGGTCTAATTTAGTATCCCAAAGTTGTATGGGCTTTGTGTGGTATGCTGCGAATGCATTGTCTAAGAATATTTGCATCACATGTATTGTGCATATTCCTTCTTCACACGAGCTATCCTCTGTTGGATTGATTAATGTTTTGGAATTCTCCCTAATCCTGATGTGAATAGTGTATCTAGTTCCGTTTTGACTCTGTCTAGTACTCTTGTGTACTGCATGCACATAATCTGGTTATGGTTAGTGTCTTTCATTGTTTTTAATACTTTATCCTTATATTGCCAATCTTTTTTCAAGATTTCCTGTTCTGCTCTCATTTGTTGAGTTAGTACATTAAGTGCATCAATTGAATTGGATATCGCTGACAGTGCTTCTGAGGTTTTCCTATTGAGTTGTTGTATATGATAGAGTTCTGCTTTAATTGGTTCCAGCATTGCTGCTGACACTCCTCCTCCCATTATGCCTCCTAACAAGGCTCCTGCTAGGACTGCTCCTAACAACATAAGTTGTAAAGGTTTCCTTCCTATCTTTATTGGGTTGGAGTATTGTAATTCATAATTCAGTTTGTTGGAGCAATATGTGTTTGGTGGTTTGAATACTTGTAGGTCCATTTGTAGTTTAATTTTCCTTACTCTAGGGAACAAAATAACCTTTGCTGGTAATTGTAAGTCTGGTACTATCATAGGTGGTTTTATGACCTTTGGTTTTCCAGGTGGTGGGTATAAGTATCCTTGTGGGAAATGTGCTGTATATAGTTTGTATTTTTTTGTTTATGTGTTATTTCACCTCTATCCATTAATTTACCTTCATGATATTTCTTATCGGGCCATGAATCATGTGTTATTGGTATGTGGTAAATATCATCCCAATCCAATTTTAATGAAGAGTTCATACCTTTTGGTTTGTGTGCTATCCATTCTACTTGTTCCCATTCTTCGTATTCTGGGTTCAAAGCCCATGAAGAAAAGTAGTATGGATATCCTGTATGCCAATATTGTATTGCATACTTTTCTGTTAGGTTTAAATCCTCAAACCAATCTATAGATAGTGTTATGTTGGTGTTATATCTCACCTTTGTGTTTAGTTGTGATATATGATTTGCTTTTATTTTATTATTATTACCTTTCTCACTCCCTACTTTCACCAATGTGTATTCCATTATTTCAGGTAATTTATACGTTATGTTTTCATATGCTTCTGTTATGTTGATAGGTGTTGTATTCTGATTCATCCATGCTATAACTTTTGATGGTCTATATATGGTGCCTAATGTGCTTTTTATGTCATATGGTATCGGGTATTCATCTAATCCCGATCCATAATGTGCACATATGTGTATGCCTTTTTTATCTGTTTGTGTTTCATTTATTATGAAGTTTTTTATTGGTCTATTTGTTCCATTATATATGGGGTACCACTCTGTCTTTTCTGTAGTGTTTCTAAGTATAAGCACATTTTTGGTGTCATTCACAAATATCACTTCTTTTTGATGTGGTTTTCTCAGTTCTGTCCATGCTTTAGTCTGGTTAAAATCAACATTTGTGGCATTTTTAAAGTTATTTATTTGTGGTTCATCAAATCCATGTGTATTTGTAAGTATTGGATTATGTTCTGAGCATAACCATGTCCATGGATATGATCCATTGATCGAGGTGTTGTATACTAATTGACCATAGTAGCATGTGTGTGTAGGTATAAGGCATTGTGGTCTTGTTGTCCATGTCCTTAACTGTCCCCATGGCTGTGGTAATATTGATGTAAGTATAATCGGGAATCTCCAATGTTCTACTCCTAATGCTAGTACTTTGCTCCATAATGACCAATCCCAAGTGTCTTTGGTTGTTACTTTTGGGATGTGGTTTGTCTTGTTAATCTTATGCCCATTTATCTCAATGGTATCAATTTCCTTGTATGGATTACCATTATTATCTACTGGTGTCAGATTGCCATAAAATGGTAGGTTAGGAAATTCAGAAACACATAATATGTTATGCTTTTTTACTGTTTCATTTAAGCTGTTCAAAAATGAGTTTGGGCATTTCTGTCCCCAGGGTTCTGGTAGGTTTGGTCTCCCTTTTCTAATAAAGTTTGGTTCTAATTTTTCTTTTACTATTGCACACTTTCTTGATATAGTTGTTCTACAAGAGTCTGGGGTAGTTATGGTAGTTCCCTCTTTATCAGAATAATTAGAATAATCAGGATCAGAATAATCCTGCTCTTCTATTTCTTCTGATGTTTTGTTATACCAACTACCCACAAGGCCTGTTTGCCATGCCTGTGCTATCATAGGCGCAAACCATGTTCTAGGGTAGGTTGTATTCATAGCCATTCCACAAGTGAAAGTTTCATATAATTTATTTTCTTCATAGAAATCTCTATATTGTATAGCTATTGTTCTATATTTATTATTTACTTTTAGTGTAACTGTCTTAAAGTTATTCTATGACTTCCATGCTGTGGAATATATTGCCATATTGCTAGTTTTATTTGCCCATAATTCAATCCAATGACATTTTAATGGATTTTGTTCTTCTAGGTCTGTTGCATTCATATTCATATCTAACATGTATGTTTTGAGATGGTAGGTTGATCCTACAGCTTTCCTAAATTTATCACATCCTGTATACCATTGATATTCTATGCAATATGCATATTTCTGCCAAAAGCTACCAAAGCTAGTTGTTATATGTACCCAATCTCTAAAGTCTTTCCAGTATTCTGGCATTCTTTCACTGATGTTCATCACATTCCTTTGTTGGTATGCCATAGTAAATGTTGGAAGGGTGTTTTTTTGTGGCATGTGCTATAGTCATCGTTCCTAAGATACAGAGTGCAACCAGCACATAGTTGCATTTATACCCCTTTGTATGGGATGGGCGTCTGTGGCATTCCATAATATTGGACAAATGCCCCATGCCCAGTCTGCTATTGGTAATGCTCCCCAAATTATCACTATCAGATTTAGTATAAATAGCATGATTATTTTTGCTATTTTGTTCCATGATAGCATTATGCTAGAGACTCCAAGGTGACCAGTTGCAAATCTTTTTTACCTTGCGTTATCCACGCGTTATTCCCGGTTCCTTGGGCTACAATTTCTGCTCTTTTCAGTGAATTATTTTTCTTGTTCCTGTAAATACAGGTGTATGGTCTAAGTAAGTTTGTGTCCTCTTGTGCAGGGAAGTCTATAACAACCTTCACCTTTTTTGCCTCTTCCAGTGGGGATTGTCTGTGTAGTCTGGGTCTATTATTAAGTTCTATTATTGCTATGTTTAATGCTTTCTGTATGGGTAAGTGTGTTAAGTGTTGTAGCTTTATTTTTAATAATCCATTGAACCTTTCTATTGCCCCTGCAGCAGTAGGGTTATATGCTTTATGGAAGTCCCACATTATATTGTATAATGCGGCTGTCTTTTGTGTTTGTTTTCCTGTAAAGTGTGTACCTTGATCTGACTGTATGATTTCAGGTACTCCAAAAGCTGCACACCATTGTAGTATAGTCATTATACAGGTTTGTTGATCTGGTTTTGGTCCTGATTTTGCCATGCCTAAACCTGTGGTTATATCTACCATTGTACAAGCGTAGGCATTCCTGAATCCCTTTAATGGTCCTATGAAATCTATTTGCACTATTTTGTTAAAGTGTAATTTATGTCCTATGTGTCCTTTGTAATTGTGTGTAAATCTGGTAATAGTTGCTGGACAATTTATACATTTCTTTATCACATTTTTTACAGTGTGCCACCTGACCTTTATGTGTCTTTCATCAAACCATTGTTTAAGGGCATGTGCTCCCACATGTCCTAATTCTCTGTGTAATTGGTGTATCTCATTTTCACTCACATCCTTATCTGTTTCAGGCTGTACCAGTTGGTATTGTGTCCTTATTTTCTTTTTCAGAGGACCAATGTCCTCAATTTTGTCTCTGTATCAATTATTCAATTATTGTCTCTGTATCTTAATGTTGGTTGCCAATGCAGCCAAATTATCTGCTATTTCATTATTTTTATGCATTTCATCTTTCTTTTTAGTATGAGCATTTACATGATATACTATTATTTTAACTTCCTGTGCTATTTCCCAAAGTTCTATCCATGCATTTCTAGACCAAAGTGGTTTACCATTGATTTTCCAATCTGCCTTTTTCCATTTTCCTGACCATACTGCTATACCGTTGGCCACACACCATGAGTCAGTATATAGGTACATGTGTTTTTGTTTTTCTGCCAATGATTGTCTAGCTGCTAATAACGCGGCTATGACTTCAGCGTGTTGTGCGGAGTATTCTACTCCTTGGTCTGTAAGTATCTTACCATCCTCTGGCCTATAGGCTGCCGCTTTCCACTTTACCCTATTATTTACTGTAGTTGATGATCCATCAGTGAACCATGCATTTCGGATACCTTTGTGGTATTCCTGTGTTCCCCAGTGTCCCATGGGATGTGTTTTTTCATTATCCAATACCTTGGTAAGGTGGGTGATGTCGGGTGTCAGCCACGCTGCATCCTCCATGCCACCCCCTTGTTCCAGGATTTTCTCAGACTGTCTCGTTATTTTTCCTTGTGTTGAGACCTTTAAGTGTTTTATAAAGTCTGATAGGTACCATTTCCACTGTAGTACCTTACTTTCCATGGGTAGGCCTGCCCAGGCTTCTCCTGGAGCCTTGATCCAATCTATTATTGGTATCTCTGTCCTTATTATCACTGGGTTTTGCTTTAATAGGGATTGTGTTGATCGGGTTGCCTCATATGTAGCCCAGATGGTCCTCTCAAATAGAGAGTATTTATTTTCAGACCATGGGAACTTTTTGCAATAAAAGCCAATTGGTGTTACTCTATCTCTATTTTTTGCAAAGATATTCCAATTTCCATATCCTTTATGATATAGTACTTCTATAATTATACTGTCTCCTGGTTGTATGTAGCCAAGGGCATTGTATTGCTGTATAAACGTCAGTATTGTCTGTACAGCTTGTTTCTGTTCTTCACCCCATGTGAAATCTTGTGCCTTCTTAATAATACTATATAATGGTTTCAGAATCAATTGTAGGTATGGTATATGTTGTCTCCAGTATCCAAACAATCCTATTAGGTGCTGTACATCTGTTTTATTTTGGGGTTCCTTAAGTGTCTTTAGCTTATTAATTATTTCCTCTGGTATCTTGGGTCCGGTGGTGGACCAATGTACACCCAGGAATTTTACCTGTTCTGATGAGCCCTGTACCTTATCTTGGTTAATGGTCCATCCTTGGTCCCTTAGGTGTTGTATTATCTTGTCTAGGGCTTTCTGTACCTTGTCTTTATCTTGTCCATAGACCAATAGGTCATCTACATAAGATACCATGGTTGCATCTGTAATTTCCAGGTCCTCAAGAGTTTTCATCAATGCTGTATGGGCTATTATGGGACTGTAAATGTATCCCTGTGGTAATCTTAGGAATTTATATTGTTTATTTTGCCATGTAAATGTTGTTATTTCCTGTGATAATGGGTGTAATGGTATACCAAAGAACATGTCTGGTAAATCTATTGTTGCTAACCACTTGGGTGCTTCTTGTCTTATTCTTAAAAATATATCTTCAACATCTGGCAATGATCCTGGCATTTTTGGGCTTAGCTCATTCACTCTTCTATAATCCACGGTAAATCTCCATTTACCATTTGGTTTCAATACCGGCCAGACAGGTGAATTATAATTAAAGCTTTGTGTTTGAATAATTACCCCTTCTTTAATCAGGTCTTTAAGGGTTTCTGTTATTTCTTTTATACCCCCTTTAATGGGGTATTGTGGTGTAAATGATGGTTTTATCGTAGGTAACACCACTGGTTCTACTTTTACTTCTGCTAGGTTGCATGATATCTTTTTTATTTTCTTATTATTCAAAAATGATGGGAACTATTCCCTTATTTCATTTATACCTAAAATGTTAGCAGGCACTGCAAAGCTAGCCATCACAACCTTGTGCATTGTATTATATAAATCTATTACTACTTCTATCATGGGTACTTTTTGTGCTGCATTTACTCCTTGAATTTCTATCCATTTTTTAGCCATTCCTTGGTTTGGATGACTAGATATGATGCTAATTTGGCTACCTGTATCCAGCAGCCATTTTGTGGGTATTTTCCTATTATTTATTACTATGGGGATATTTACAAAGGGTCTAGTATCACTCCCTGTTACATTTTGGCTCTCACTGGGCGCACATTTCCTCTCCATCTTCTGTTGTGTAGGGGAGCATTTCTGAATCGGGGCGCTGTTGGCCCCCTTTTTCCTAAAAAAGTATTCTTTCTCCATGAGTTGACCATTTTACCAAAAGTTCTTTGGTATGGTCCCCCATTCAATGGAGGTCTAATGTTCATGCCACTAGTCCTTTCAAATGGTCTGATTTGTTTCTTAATATTCTGAAATGGTCTAGGTCTGGGTTTCTTTATTGGTTTGGTTGTAGCATTAAATGACACTACCCATTCTGCTTCCAATTCTCGGAAGCTTTTGAAGAACTGGATCGTGTCTGCTACTGTATTGCATCCTTGTATGCTGCCTGCCAAGCTCATTCTTAAGTGTGGTGGTGCCCCTTTTATTATTATTTTCTTAAAGGCTGGTAGCATTGGTGATGCTTGTGGGGTAGCTGCCTGGTTATATATGAACCATAATATTCCTAGCTTCCTGCAGATGGCTATAGCTTCTGCATAAGTGTTCCATTTTCCAGCAGTTTCAAATTGAGTTAGGTCTAAGGTAGGAAAGGCTAGTCTCCATGCTGCTGTTATCCAGTCCATTAATGGATATGTGTCTCCCTTTGATGTGTCTAAACAGTGCTCCAAAGCCTCATAAATTGACGGGTTCTCTATTATTCCTTTTACTCTTCTCATTTCCTGCTCATGTAGCATGATTGTGTCAGCCCCTTTTTCCCACAATCTAACCATAAATTGGGCATCCTTCTGCCCATTTTGGGCATAATCCCGTCTAATGTCCGATAACTCCTGTGGGTTAAATGGACGTGACTCCGAAATTTCCACTCCCGGTGTATGTCCTTGGGGCTGTCCTGAGTGGGTGGGTGTAAATGGGTTGAGGCTTTGTACCGCCCTCCTAATTAGTGGAGTCTTTTTGGTAGTAGTAATTACCGGGAAGGATAAGGTGGGGGAAGGTTCGGGGTTGATCAGGTCCCTCTGCTTCCTCACAATATTCATGGCTAGCCTTTTGCCCATTAGTCTGTCCTTATCAATGTCTTGCACTGTCTTCATTAATAGAGCAGGTATTTCCTTTTTAGGCACCTTTTCAACCAAAGGTTTCACAATTTCTGGACTATTCAGGTCTATTTTTACATCAGTAGCACTCATGCCTATCCTGCTATCCACAGCTTGTGCTGTCTCCATCCATTTTACTTCCTCCTGACTTACTGGTTGTTTTCCTGTTACTGGGGTTATTTGTATTCCTCTTATCTTTTTTACTAAGGATTTCATTTCCACAATTTATCTGCCAGCCAATATAGTAACTTAACTTCTTTCTTTTTCAAATACCAAGACCAGTTTCCGACTGCTCGAGCTTTAATTAATTTTTCAAATTTTAAATCAGCTCTTCGCTCAATTCTTTTAGAGAGAAATTTCCACATGGATCGGGGTTCTCGGAAGCTCTTCCCATCACTGCCCTAAGCTCTTCCTCCTGTTACAGAGTTGGCTTCGGGGTGGTTGGTTAGCTCGGTACTTCCGCACTCTTTAGGGAGGGTGGTGTTTTCCCGATCAGGCTTTCCCCTCACTTCCACCAGCTCTTCCTCCTGTTACAGAGTTGGCATCGGGGTGGCTGGTACGGCCTGAAGTTCCGAGAAACCCTCTCCTCAATTTGGTTTCGGTTTTTTCTATATTTCTAAACCGAAAGATGTCCAATAATAAATTCAAAATTCAAAATAAAAGAATCTCAGGCTTAAAATAAAGTATATACATCAGTCTAAGACTGCTTGCCTGATATCCCCCTGGCCGACTACGCCAACTGTCACGAGCACTTATTCCCCTAGACTGCCAGTTGGTTCTGACAGGAGGTGCCCTTGGGGTAGACAATAAGGCAACGAGCAGCCATCAGACTGGTTTTCTAATGCTTTAATTCCACACTCGGGGTCACACACAATTGTTGTGGTTGAGGAGCGGACCTCCTCTTCCACTATCACACACAGACAAAAGAATGTAACTGCTGTGGCTAGTATTCCTAACAGAAGGATAGATAACATGTCATTACAAGACCTGACCACCGCGTCTCAGGCTCGGGCTCCGACGTCTCGGGATCACCTCTTTGCATTCAGTGAGTCTTGCTCCGATGGCTCGGGTCAGTTCTCTGGACCCACTGATGATCAGTTGGTGGTCTGTATCTCGTTCATTCACTCGTCGGGCTGAGTGGAGTCCAGACCGGCGTGGAGTTCACAGGCAGGTCATTTTGGACCGACTTTCCTTCTCTGGTCAGGGTTCTTATACTCTATTCTACCCTTATCCATCCTTAACACTTTACTGCAAACGTCACACTTCTTAATCTATACGCAGGGCTCCTCTGCTGGTTATCTCCTCCCAGCCTTGGCTGGTCTGGTCTTATCTTTTATCCCGGATGTCAGCTGCTTCTCCTAGCTGCTTCTCCTAGCCTGGCTGTCAGTAGCCGCCTTCCATGCTCATTACACTTCCTCACCACTGTCCACCACTGTGACGTCCTTTCCACTTTCCACCATGAGGAGGTCCTCTCCACTGTCCACCACAGAAACATCCTTTCCACTGTTCACCACAGGGACGTCCTTCCCTATATCCATGACAGGGAGGTCTTCACCACTGTCCACAACAGGGATGTCCTTTCCACTGTCCACCACAGAAACATTTTTATCACTGTCTATCACAGGGACATCTTTACCACTGTCCACCACAGAGAGGTTCTCCCTGCTGTCCTCCACAGGGATGTCCTACACACTGTGCACCACAGTAACATCCTCTCAGTTGTACCAAACAGAAATGTCCTCCCCACTGTCTGCCACAGTAACGACCTACTTACTGTCCACCACAGGGAGAACTTCCCCACTGTCTACCACAGGGACGTCCTTCCCATTGACCACTACATGGACATCCTTTCACTCTTCACAAAAAGGACTTCCTTCCCACTTTTTACCACAGGGACGTCTTCCTAAATGGCCACCACAAAAATATGTTCCCAACTGTCCACTACAGAAATTTCCATCCCACTGTACAAAACAGGGACATATTCCCCACTGTATACCACAAGGATGTCCATCTAACTGTCCACAACAGAAAGGTCCTACCCACTCTCCACCACAGGGACATTCTCCCAACTGTCCACTCCAAGGAGTTCCTCACCACAGTCCACCACAGGGACGTCCTTCTCACGGTCCACCAAAGGAAAATCCTTCCCACTGTCCACAACACGGACATCTTCTCAGTGTCCACCACATGGACGTCTTTTCCACTGTCCACCACATGGATGCCCTACTCCACAGCCCACCAAAGGGAAGTCCTCTTCACTGTACACAACAGGGACGTCCTTCCCACTGTCCACCAGAAAGACAGCCTTCCAACTGTCTACCACAGTGACATCCTCCTAAGTATCAACCAAAGGGACATCCACCCCACTGTCCAACAAAGGGATGTTTTCCACACGGTCCAACACAGGGGCGTCCTCACCAATGTCCATGACAGGGACATTCTTCCTACCGTCCACCACAGAGAGGTCCTCCCCAGTCCAAATCATCGATGTTCTTCCAACTGTAAACCAAAAAATGTCCTTCACATTTTCCACCACAGGGACGCCCTACCGCACAGTCTATCAAAGTGTGTTCCTCCCCACCATCCAACACAAGGACATCCTCCTGTGCACAGCAGAGTTGTCCTCACCACTGTGCACCACAGGGACATACGTTGCATTGTCCACCACAGGGACGTTCTTCCCACTATACACCAAAGTGAGGTCCTCCCTGCTGTCCACCACAGGGGCATCCTTACACCTGTCCACCACAAGGTCATCCTCACCACAGTATACCACACGGATGTTCTCCTCACTGTATAAAACAGGGAAGTACTCTCCACTGTACACCTCAGGGATGTTTTACTTACCACCACAGAAACTTTCTCCGCAGTGTCCACCAGAGGAACATCCTCACCACTGTCCACCAGAGGCGTCCTCCCCACTCTCCACCACTGAAACATCTTCCCCACTGTCCACCACAGGGACGTCCTTCCCACTGTCTACAACAATAACATCCTCACCATTGTCAAAAACAGGGATGCCCTCCCCAATGTCCACCACATGGACATCCTACCCACTGTCCACCACAAAGAGGTCATTCCTACAGTCAACCACAGAGAGGTCCTCCCAGCTGTCCACCACTGGTACATCTCACTGTTCACCACAAGGACATCCTTCCCACTGTGCACCACAGGGACATCCGCCGGTGCACAACAGTGATGTCCTCACCCTTGTGCCCCACAGGAAGATCTTCCTGTGCACACCAGGGATATCCTCACCACTGTTTACCCCAGAGATTTCCTCTGCACACTCCACTGCAGGGACATCATTCCCAATGTCCATTAAAGGACGATCTCCTTTGCATCACAGAAACGTCCTCACAACTGTCCACTATAGGATGTCCTCCACACTGTGCACCAAAAAAACGTATTCCCCACTGTCCACCAAAGAGAAGTCCTTTCCACTTTTCACAACAGCAAGGTCCTTCCCACTGTCCACCACAGGGAGGTCCTTCCCACTCTCCACCACACAGAATTCCTCCCAGCTGTCCACCACCAGGACATCCTTTTCAATGTTCAACACAAGGACATCCTCCACACTGTGCACCAAAAGGACATCATCCCATGCACAAAAAGGATGTCCTCAACCTTGTGCACCACAGGAATATCCTCCTGTGCTCACCATGGATGTCCTCACCACTGTCTACCCCATAGATGTTCTCCAAACGCTCCACGACAAAGACATCATTCCCAATGTCCACTAAAGGAACATTCTCCTTTGCACCAGAGAAACGTCCACACCAATGTACACCACAAGATGTCCTCCCCACTGTCCACCACAGGGACGTACTCCCCACAGTCCACCAAAGGGAAGTCCTCTCCACTGTCCACAACAGGGACATCCTTCCCACTGTCCACCAGAAAGATGTCCTTCCAACTGTCTACCACAGGGACATCCTCCCAAGTGTCAACCAAGGAAACGTCCACCCCACTGTCCAACATTGGGATGTTTTCTGCCCAGTCCAACACAGGGGCGTCCTCACCAATGTCCACCACAGGGACATCCTTCCAACTGTCCACCACAGAGAGATCCTCCCCACAGTCCACAACATGGATGTCCTTCCCACTGTAAACCAAAGAAATGTCCTTCCCACAGTCCACCACAATGATGTCCTTCCAATTGTCGACTACATGGACATCCACCCAACTCTCCACCACAGGAAGTCCTCAGCACAGTCCACAACAGAAAGATCCTTCCTATAGTCCACAACACGGATGTCCTCCAGAGTGTAATCCACAGGGATGTCCTCCTCAGTGTGCACTACAATGAAATACTCACCACTCTATACCACAGGGATGTCCTTCCCACTGACCAACTCACTGACTACCTCCCCTCTTTCCATCACAGGGACATCCTACCCACTATTCACCACAGAAAGGTTCTCCCTGCTGTCCACCACAGGGACATCCTTAACACTATTTACCACAGGGTCATCCTCACCAATGTCCACCACAGGAAAATCCTTCCCACTGTTCACACTAAAAATATCATTTCCACTGTGCACCGCAGGGACATTCTTCTGTGTAAAACAGAAATGTTCTTACCACTGTCCACTACAAAGACGTTCTACATTGTCTACTACAGGGATTCTCTCCCCACTGTCCATCAGAGAGAGGTCCTCCCCACTGTCCACTACAGGGATGTCCTCCTCTGTACAACAAAAACATCCATAAAACTGGCCACCACAGGGTCATCTTCACTAATGTCCAGCACAGAGACATCCTTCCCACTGTTCACCACAGGGACATCCTCCTGTGCACAACAGGGACATCTTGACCAATGTGCACCACACGGACATCCTTTCCACTGTCCACTACAGGGACATCCTCCCCAATGTTCACTAAAGAGTGGACCTCCCCACAGTCCACCACATGGACATCTTTCCCACTGTCCACCAAAGAAACATCTTCCTCACTTTGCACCACAGGGACATCCTCCTATGCACAACAGGGATATCCTCACAACTGTGTACCACAGATATATTCTTTCCAGTGTCCACAATAGAGATGTCCTTCCCACTGTAGACCACAGAGATGTCCTCCTTGCTGTCCACCACAGGGATATTCTTCCCACATTCCACCACAGAAAAGTCCTCCCCACTGTCCACCCAAGTGATGTCCTCCCCACATTCTGCCACAGAGACATCCATCCCACTGCCCACAACAGAAATGTCCTCCCCACTGTCTACCACAGGGACGTCCTCCCCACTGTCCACCACAGGGACGTCCTTTCCACGGTCCACCAAACAGATGTCCTTCCTACTGTCCACCAAAGGGACATCCTCCTGTGTACTACAAGGACATCCTTACCACTGTCCACAACATGGTTGTCCTCAACAATATGCACTAAAGGGAAGTCCTCAATGCATTCCACCACATGAATATCCTCCACAATGTAAACCATAAGGACATCCTACCCACTGTCCACCACAGGGAGGTAATACCCTTTATCCACCACAGGGATATCCTTCTGCCTATCCACCACATTGTTGTCCTCCCCACTGTCCTCCAAAGGGACGTCCTTCCCACTGTCGACCACAAGGATGTCATGTCAACTGTCCAACACAGAAAATTCTTCTACACTGTCCACCACAGGGATGTCCTCCCCACTGTCCACTAGAGGGATATCCTTCCCACTGTACACCACAAGGAGGTCCTTCCCAATATTGACAACAGGGACTGCCTTCCCACTGTCCACAACATAAATTTTCTTCCCACTGTCCACCACAGTGTGTTTCTCTCTACTATCCACCACAGAGATGTACTTTCCACTGTCCAGCAAAGGGAAGTTTCCTTTGCATCAGAGAAACATCCTCACCACTGTCCACCACAGAAACATCCTCACCACTGTCCACCACTGTGAGGTCCTTTCCACTTTCCACCATGAGGAGGTCCTCTCCACTGTCCACCACAGAAACATCCTTCCCACTGTTCACCACCGGGACGTCCTTTCCACTGTCAATCACAGAAACATCCTTATCACTGTCTATCATAGGGACATCTTTACCAATGTGCACTACAGAGAGGTCCTCCCTGCTGTCCACCACAGGGACGTCCTTCACACTGTTCACCACAGTAACGTCCTCTCAATTGTCCAAAACAGAAGCGTCCTCCCAACTGTCCACCACAGGGACGACCTACTTACTGTCCATCACAGAGAGAAACTCCCCACTGTCTACAACAGGGATGTCCTTCCCATTGTCTACCACATGGACATCCATTCGCTGTCCACAAAAAGGACTTCTTTCCTACAGTTTACCACAAGGACGTCTTTCTAACTGTCTACCACACAAATATGTTCCCAACTGTCCACTACAGAAACATTCTTTCCACTGTACACAACAGAGACATACTCCACACTGTGATCCACAAGGACGTCCATCCTACTGTCCACAACAGAAATGTCCTACCCATTGTTAACCACAGGGACATCCTTTTCACTGTCCACCAAAGGGACATCCTCCACACTGTCCAAAACACAGACATCTTCCCCACTGTCCACCACATGGAATTTCTTCCCACTGTCCACCAGAGTGTGGTCCTCTCCACTGTCCATCACAGGGACATCCTCCTGTGCACAAGAGTGATATCCTCACCACTGTGCACCACAGTGACATACTTTGCATTGTCCACCACAGGGATGTCATTCACACTGTCCACCAAAGTGAGGTCCTCCCTGCTGTCCACCACAGGGGCCTCCTTACCACTGTCCACCAAAGGGTTGTCCTCACCAGTGTCCACCACAGGGTCGTCCTCACCATTATTCAGCAGAGGGATATTTCCCCAATGTGCACAAAAGGGACATCCTTTTACTGTCCACAACAGTGATGTCCTTCCCACTGTCCACCACAGAGAGGTCCACCCTGGTCTCCACCATAAGGTTGTCCTCCCCACTTACCAAACAGGGATGTCCTCCCCACTGTCCACCATAGGGACATACTCCCCTTGTCCACAACATGGACATACTTTCACAGTCCACAAAAGAACATTATTCCCAGAGTTTACTACAGGAATGTCCTCCCCACTGTCCACTAAAAGGACATTCTACACATTGTCCACCACAGGGAGGTCCACCCACCTGTCCACCACAGGGATTTTCTCCCCACTATCCATCAGAGAGAGGTACTCCCCACTGTCCACTACAGGGATGTCCTCCTCTGTACCACAAAAACATCCATAAAACTGTCCACCACAGGATCATCTTCACCAGTGTTCAACACAGAGACATCCTTCCCACTGTTCACCACAGGGACATCCTCCTGTGCACAACAGGGACATCCTGAACAATGTGCACCACAGGAACACCCTTTCCACTGTCCACTACAGGGACATCCTCCCCAATGATCACTACAGAGTGGATCTCCCCACAGTCTGCCACATGGATGTCTTTCCCACTGTCCACCAAAGAAACATCCCCCTCACTTTGCACCACAGGGACAGCCTCCTATGCACAATAGGGACATCCTCACAACTGTGCACCACAGGAATATTCTTTCCAATGTCCACAACAGAGATGTCCTTCCCACTGTAGACCACAGAGATGTCCTCCCTGCTGTCCACCACAGGGATATTCTTTCCACATTCCACCACAGAAACGTCCTCCCCATTGTCCACCAAAGGGATGTCCTCCCCACATTCCACCACAGAGACGTCCATACCACTGTCAACAACAGAAATGTCCTCCACACTGTCTACCACAGGGACATCCTCCCAACTGTCCACCACAGGGACGTCCTTTCCACAGTTCACCAAAGAGATGTCCTTCCCACTGTCTATGACAGGGACATCCTCCTGTGTACTACACGGACATCCTTACCACTGTCCACAACATGGTTGTCTTCAACAATATGCACTAAAGGGAATTCCTCACTGCAGTCAACCACACAAATATCCTCCACACTGTAAACCACAGGGACATCCTACCCACTGTCACCACAGGTAGGTCCTCCCTTCTGTCCAACACAGGGACATCCTTCTGCCTGTTCACCACAGTGATGTCCTCCCCACTGTCCTCCAAAGGGAAGTGCTTCCTACTGTCGACCACAAGGACATCATTTCAATGATCCACCACAGGGAATTCCTCTTCACTGTCCACCACAGGGATGTCCTTCCCACTGTACACCACAGGGACATCCTCTTGTGCACAACAGGGATGTTCTTACCACTGTCCACCACAGTGATGTCTTCTGCACTCCCCAATACAAGGACATCCTTATCATTGTCCACCAAAGAGACATTCTCTTATACAACAAGGGAGCGTTTTCCTTACTGTCCACAAAGCCGTCATCCACACTGTCTACCACGGTGAAATCCTTTCAACTCTCCAACACAGGGACATCCTCCCAAATGTCCACAACACGGATGTCCTCCAAACTATCAAACACAGTGAAGTCCTTCCCACTGTAAACAACAGGGACATCCTTTCCACTGTGCACCACAGGGACATCCTCCTGTGCACAACAGGGATTTCCTAACCACTGTCCACCACAGAGATGTCCTCCGCACTCTCCACCATATGGACATCCTTCCAACTATGCACCACAGGGACATTCTCCAGTGCACCACAGTAACATCCTCTCCACAATCTATCAAAGTGAAATCCTCCCCAGTGTAAACCACCAGGATGTCCTCCCCACTGTCTCCAACAGAGATGTCCTTCCCATTATTCACACCAGTAAGGTCCTCCCCACTGTCAACCAAGAGGACGTCCTTCCCGCTGTCCACCTCAGTGATATCCTCTCTGCAAATAATAACAGGGATGTCCTTCCCACAGTCCACCATAAGGAGGTCTTCCCCACTGACTACCAGAGGGACACACTTCCAACTGTCTACCACAAAGAGGTTTTACCCATGTCTACAATAGGGATGTCCTTCCCACTGTCCACAACATATATGTCCATCCCACTGTCCACAACATATATGTCCATCCCACTGTCCACAATAGGGACCTCCATCCCACTGTCCCCCAAATGGAAGTCCTCTCTAATGTCTGCCACCGGGATGTCCTCTCCACTGTCCACCACATTGACGTCTTCCACACTGTAAACAATAAACATGTACATCCCACTGTCCATCACAGAAACATCCTCTACAGTGTCCACCACAGGGAGGTCCTCCCAACTGTCCAACACAGGGACGTTCTTTCAACTGTTCACCAAACAGATATCCTTCCCACTGTCCACCACAGGGACATCCTCCTCTGTACCACAAGGACATCTGTACCTTTGTCCACAACATGGTTGTTCTCACCAATGTCCACTACAGGGAAGTCCTCACCACTGTTCACAACATGAATATCCTCCACATTGTAAACCACAAGAATATCCTACACATTGTCCACAACAGGATGGACACAACAATGTGTCCAGTACTCCTGACTGTCCACATAAAGGAACATCCTTCTGCCTGTCCACCACAGTGCTGTCCACCCCACTGTACACCTCAGGGACATCTTCCTGTGCACAACAGGGATGTTCTTACAACTGTAGACTCAAGAGATGTCCTCTGCACTCTCCACTACAAGGACATCTTTCTCACTGTCCACCAAAGAGACATTCTCTTTGCACCACAGCAACATAGTTCTTACTGTCTACAAGGCCATCATCTGCACTGTCCACCACAGTGAAATCCTCACAACTCTCCACCACAGTGACATCCTCCCAACTGTCCACAAAAGGGATGTCCTCCCAACTATCAAACACAGTGAAGTCCTTCCCACTGTAAACATCAGGGACATCCTCCCCACTGGGCACAACAGGGATGTTCTAACCACTTTCCACCACAGAGATATCCTCCGCTCTCTCCACCATATGTGCATCCTTCTGATTATGCACCAAAAGGAAGTTCTTGAGGGCACCACATTAACATCCTCCCCACTGTCCACCAAAGTTAAATCCAACTCACTGTCCACCACAGGGATGTCCTCCCAACTGTCTACAACCGGGATGTCCTTACCACATTTCAATTCAGAAAGGTCCTCCCTACTGTCCACCACAGGGACGTTGTTCCCTATGTCCACCTTAGTGATATCCTCCTCTCAGACCATAACAGGGATGTCCTTCCCACTTTCAACCACAGGGACTTTCTCCCGACTCTCCACATGAGGGTCATTTTTTCCACTGTCCACCAAATAATCTTTCCCAATGTCCACAACAGGGATGCCTTTCTCACAGTCTACAACATATGTCTTTACAATGTCCACCACAGGGACCTCCTTCTGACTGTACACGACAGGGAAGCCCTCTCTTGTCCACCACAGGGATGTCCTTTCCACTGTTCACCACAGGGATATCCTCCGCACTGTCCACAACAGGCCTTTTCTTATTCACTCTCCACCACAGGGACATCCTTCCCACTGTCCACCACAGGAAAGTCCTCCCTACTGTCCACCACAGGGATGTCCTTTCCACGGTCCACCAAAGGGACATCCTCCACACTGTCCACAACTGACATGTCCTTCCCACTGTCCACCACAGAAAGGTACACCCTGCTGTCCACAACATGAATGTACTTCCCAATGTCAACTAACTGATGTTCTCTCCTATGTCCACCACAGAGACGTCCTTCCCACAGTCCACCACATGGTGTTTCTCCCCACTGTCCATGAAAGGGACATTTTTCCCACTGTCCACCACACAGAGGTCCTTACACTGTCCACAACATTGAAGTCCTTCCCACAATCCACAACATAAATGTCCTCCCCACTGTCCAACACATGGACCTTCTTCCCACAGTTTACCACAGAAAGGTCCTCTCTACAGTCCACCACAGGGATTTCCTTACTACTTTCCAAACCAGTGACACCCTCCGCACTTTCCACAAAAGGGATGTCCTTACCACTGTCCAACACCAAAAGGTCCTCCCCACTGTCCACCACAGGGATGTCCTTACCACTGTCCATCTAAGAGACGTCCTCCTCTCTGTCCACAAGAGGGACATTCTTCCCACAGTTCACCTCAAGGATGTCTTTCCCAATGTTCACAAAAATGGTGTTCTTCCCACAATCCACAATAAATGTTCTTTCCACTGTCCAACACAGGGAACTCCTTCCCACTGTCCACCACAGAGAGGTCCTCTCTAATGTGAATCAAAGTGATGTCCTTTCCACTGTCCACCACAGGGATGTACTCTGCACTGTCCATAACATGGATGTTCTATCCACTATCCACCACAGTGACATCCTCCCCAGTGTCCACCAAAGAAACATACTACCCACTGTCCACCATATCTACATCTTACCCACTGTCGACCACAGGGAGGTCCTCCCCAAACTCCACCACAGTTAGGTCTGCTCCACTGTCCACCACAGAAATTTCTTCCTCATTGTTCACCACAGGGACATCCTCCCCACTGACCACCACAAGGACATCCTTCATACAGTCTACCATAGAGAAGTCCTCCCTGTTTTCCACCAAAGGGACATCCTTCCCACTGTCAATCACAGGGTCATCCTCCAAATTGTCCACCACAGTGATATCCTTTTCATTGTTCACCACTGGGACATCCTCCCCACTTTTCACAACAGGGACATTTTCCTATGCACAACAGGGTCATCCTCACCACTGTGCACCACAGGGACATCCTGCTTTGCACACTAGGGATGCCAGCAACACTCGCCATCCCAGAGATGTCCTCTGCACACTGCACAACATGGACATACTCCCCACAATCCACCAAAGAAAAATCTTTCCCACTATTCACCACAGGGATGTCATCCTAAATGTCCAACACAGAAAATTTCTCTTCACTGTACACCACAGGGATGTCCTTGCCCCTGTCTACCACAGGGATGTCCTTCCCACTGTCCACCAGAGCGATATCATTCCCACTGTTCACAACATAAATGTTTCTTCCCACTGTCCACCCCAGTGTGTTTCTCTCTACTGTTCACCACAGAGATGTACTTTCCACTGTCCACCAAAGGGAAGTTTCCTTTGCACCAGAGAAACATCCTCACCAGTGTTCACCACAGAAACATCCTCACCACTGTCCACCACTGTGATGTCCTTTCCACTTTTGACCATGAGGATGTCCTCTCCACTGTCCACCACAAAAACATCCTTTCCACTGTTCACCACAGAAACATCCACATCATTGTCTCTCACAGGGACATTTTTATGACTGTCCACCACAGAGAGGTCTTCCCTGCCTTCCACCACAGGGACGTACTTCACACTTTCCACCATAGTAACGTCCTCTCAGTTGTCCAAAACTGAAACATCCTCCCCACTGTTCACCACAGGGACATCTTACTTACTGTCCACCACAGGGAGAACCTACCCACTGTCTACAACAGGTACGTCCTTCCCATTGTCCACCATATGGACATCCTTTCACTGTCCACAAAAAAGACTTCCTTCTCACTGTTTACCACAGGGAAGTCTTCCTAACAGTCCACCACACAAATATGTTCCCATCTGTCCTCTATAGACACATTCCATCCCACTGTACACTACAGGGACATACTCCCCACTGTCCTCCACAAGGATTTCCATCCAACTTTCCACAACAGAAAGGTCCTACCCACTGTCCACCACAGGGACATCCTCCCAACTGTCCGCCCCAAGGAGTTCTTCCCCACAGTCCACCACAGGGACATGCTTCCCACTGTCTATCAAAGGGACATCCTTCCCACTGTCCAAAACACAGATATCTTCCCCACTGTCCACCACATGGATGTTCTTCCCACTGTCCACCACAGGGACTTCGAACCCCACAGTCCACCATAGTGTGGTCCCCCCCACTGTCCACCACAAGACATCCTCCTGTGCACAACAGAAATGTCCTCACCACTGTGCACCACAGGGACATTGTTTGCATTGTCCACTACATGGTCTTTCCCACTGTCCACCAAAGTGAGGACCTCCCTCCTGTCCACCACAGGCTCATCCTCACCACTATCCACCATAGGGATGTCCTCCTCAATGTATAAAACAGGGAAGTACTCTCCACTGTACACCTCAGGGATGTCCTCTTTACTTACCACCACAGAAACTTTCTCCCCAGTGTCCACCAGAGGAACATCCTCACCACTGTCCATCAGAGGGACGTCCTCCCCACTCTCTACCATAGAAACATCTTCCCCACTCTCCACTAAAGGAACGTCATTCCCACTGTCCACCACATGGAGGTCCTCTCCACTGTCCACCACAGGCATGTCCTCTACACTGTCCACCACAGGAAGATCCTCTCCACTGTCCACCACAAAAACATCCAATCCACTGTACACAAGAGAAACGTCCTCATCACTGTCCATAACTGCAACATCTTTCCCACTGTCAACCACAGAGAGGTCCTCCCTGCTGTCTACCACAGGGACATCCTTCCCACTGTCCACAACAGTAACGTCCTCCCCATTGTCAAAAACAGGTATGTCCTACCCACTGTCCACCACATGGATGTTGTACACACTGTCCACCACAGGGAGGTCCTTCCTACTGTGAACCACAAAGACATACTCCCAGCTGTCCACCACAGGGACATCCTCACTGTCCACCACAGGGAGGTTTTTCCCACTGTCTACCACAGAGAGTTCCTCCCAGCTGTCCACCACAGGGATGTCCATCTCACTGTTCACCACAAGGACATCTTCCACACTGTGCACCACAAGGACATCCTCCCATGCACAACAGGGATGTCCTCACCCTTGTGCACCAAAGGAACATCCTCCTGTGCACACCATGAATGGTCTCACCACTGTCTACCCCAGAGATGTTCTCCACACTCTCCACAACAGGGACATCGTTTCCAATGTCCACCAAAGGAACGTTTTCATTTGCACCAGAGAAACGTCCTCACCACTCTCCAACATAAGACATCCTCTCCACTGTCCACCATAGGGATGTACTCCCTACTGTCCACCTAATGAAAGTCCTCTCCACTGTCCACAACAGGGATGTCCTTCCCACTGTCCACCACAAAGACGTACTCCCCACTGTCCACCAAAGGGAAGTCCTGTCCACTGTCCACAACAGAGACATCCTTCCCACTGTCCACCAGAAAAATGTCCTTCCAACTGTCTACCACAGGGACATCCTGCCCAGTGTCAACCAAAGTGCCGTCCATCCCACTGTCCAACACAGGGATGTTTTCCACACGGTCCAACACAGGGGCGTCCTTACCAATGTCCACCACAGGGACATCCTTCTTACTGTCCATCACAGGGAGGTCCTCCCCACTGTCCACAACATGTATGTCCTTCCCACTGTAAACCAAAGAAATGTCCTTCAAACAGTCCACCACAGTGACATCCTTCCAACTGTTGACTACATGGACATCCAACCTACTGTCCACCACAGGGAAGTCCCCCCCCCACCGTCCAACACAGGGAGGTCCTCCCCATAGTCTACCACATGGAAGTCCTCCACAGTGTAATCCACAGGGATGTCCCCCTCAGTATGCACTAGAGTGAAGTTCTCACCACTCTATACCACAGGGTTGTCTTTCCCACCTCAGTGACTACCTCCCGTTTCCATCACAAGGACATCCTACCCACTGTCCACCATAGAAAGGTTCTCCCTGCTGTCTACCACAGAGACATGCTTACCACTAGTTACCACAGGGTCGTCCTCACCAATGTCCACCACAGGGAATTCCTTTCCAATGTTCACCACAGGAACATCCTTTCCACTGTGCAACGCAGGGACATTCTTCTGTGAATAACTAAAATGTTCTTACCACTGTTCATTGCAGAGATGTCCTCTGCACTCTCCACTCCAGGGAAATTCTTCCCACTGTCCACCAAAGAGACGTTTTCTTGTGCACCACAGGAATGTCTTCCACACTGTTCACAAGGCCATCATCCCCAATGTCCACCACAGTGAAATTCTCTCACCAATGTTCACCGCAGAGATGTCCTTCCCATGGTCCACCACAGGGATTTCCTCCCAAATGTCAAACACAGGGACGTCATTCCCACTGAAAACTACAGTTACATCCTCCCCACTGTGCACCACAAGGACATCCTCCTGTACACAACAGAGACATCCTCACGAATGTGCACTACAGGGACATCTTCCGGTTCACACCGTAGATGTCCTCTGCATTCTCCAACACAGGGACATCCTTACCACGGTCCACCAAAATAACGTTTTCCTGTGCACCACAGAATGGTCCTCACCACTGTACACCACAGGGACGTCCTCATCACGGGCCAGCACAGGGATGTCCTTACCTCTGACCACCACAAAGACATCCTCCAAACTCTTCACCACAGGGATGTTCTTCTGCCTGTCCACCACAAGGATATACTCCCCACTCTCCACAAAAAGACATCCTTCCCAGTGTCCACCACAGGGATGTCATCCCAACTGTCCAAAACAGAGTTCCTCTTCACTGCATATCACAGAAATGTCATTCCACTGTCAACCACAAGAAGGTCCTTGCAACTGTCCACCAGAGGGATATCCTTCCCACTGTTCACCACAAGGAGGTCCTTTCTGATGTCCACAAAAGGAACTTCCTTTTTACTGTCCACAACATAAATGTTTTTCTCACTATCCACAACAGGCACATCCTTCCCAATGTCTACCACAGGGAGATCCTTTCTACTGCCCACCACAGTGATGTCCTTTCCACTGTCAACCACAGGGATGTCCTCCTCACTGTCCACCCCAAGGACATCCTTCCCACAGTCCACCACAGAAACCACCTCCACACTGTCCACCATGGGAACGCCCTACACTCTGTCATCCACAGGGACATCCTGCCGAATTTCCACCACAGGGATGTTCTCACCAATGTCCAACACAGAGTTGTCCTCAGCACTCTTCACCACACAGACATCTTTCCCCCAACAACCACAAAGACGTCCACCCCACTGTCCATCACAGAGATATTTCCCCACTGTCCACAACAGGGGCATCCTCACCAAAGTCCATCACAGGGGTGTTCTTTCCCAATGTTCAAAACAGGAACATCCTCCCCCACTGTGCACCACAGGGACATCCTCCTGTGCACAACAGGGTCGTCCTCATAACTGTGCAACACTGGGACATCTTCCAGTGCACAACAGGGATGTCTTCACCACTGTCAAACCCAGAGATGTCCTCTGCACTCTCCAAAACAGGGACATTCTTCCCAAAGTCCACCAAAATGAAGTTTTCCAGTGTACCACAGAAACTTCCTCACCACTGTTTATTACAGGGATGACCTACACACTGTCCAGAACAGGGACATCTTCCCCACTGACCACAACAGGGATGGCCTTACCATTGTCCACCACAGGGATGTCCCTTCTGTCTACAAAGGGGAGGTCCTTTCCATTGTCCACCACAGTGACATCCTTCTCACTGTCCACCAAAGTGTTGTCCTTCAGAAAGTCCACCACAGGGACGTTCTTCCAAATGTCTACCACATGAACATCCTACCCACTATCCATCAATTGGACGTCCTCACACTGTTTACCACAGGGATGTCCTTCCAACAGTCTATCAAAAGGACGTCGTTCCCACTGTCCACTACAGGGACATCCACCAAATTGTCCACCATAGTTCCATCCTTCTCTCTTCTACCACAGAGACGTAAAACCCACTGTCCACCAAAGGGATGTTTCCCCGTTCTCCTCCACAGGGTTGTCCTCATCAATGTCCACCACTGGGGTGTTATTTCCAACTGTTCAAGACAAGAACATCCTCCCTACTGTGCACCACAGGAACAATCTCCTCTTCACAACAGTGATGTCCTCATGACTGTGCACCACAGGGTCACCTTCCAGGGCACACCAGGGATGTCCTCACCACTCTCCACCCCAGAGATTTCCTCTGCACTCTCCATAACAAAGAAATCCTTCCTAAGGTCCACCAAAGACACGTTCTCATGTGCACCACAACATTCTCACCACAGTTCACCACAGGGATGTCCACCACTGTCCACCACAGGGACATCCTTCCCACTGTCCATTACAGGGACATCCTTCCCACTTTCCACAACAAGGACGTCCTTCCCACTGTCCACCACAGAAATATCCTCCCCACTGTCCACAACAGGGATGTCCTTCCCATGAACCACCACGAAGACTTTCTACCCACTGCCCTCCACAGGGACATCCTACCCACTGTCTACTAAAGGCACATATTTCAAATGTCCACCACAGAGACATCTTCCCCACTGTCCACCACAGGGACATACTCCCCACTGACCACCACAAAGACATTCTTCATACAGTTCACCATAGACAAGTCCTCCTTGTTGTCCACAAAAGGGACATCCTTCCCTCTGTCCACCACAGGGACATACTACAAATTGTCCACCACAGTGACATGCTTTTCACTGTTCACCACTGAGACATCCTACCCACTTTGCACAACAGGGACATTTTCCTGTGCACAACAGGGTCATCCTCAACACTGTGCACCACAGGGCAATCCTCCTTTGCACACTAGGGATGTCAGCAACACTCTCCACCCCAGAGATGTCCTCTGCACTACGACAGGGACATCCTCCCCACTACCCACCAAAGAAACATCTTTTCCACTATTCACCAAAGGGATGTCATCCCAAAAGTCCAACACAGAAAAGTCCTCTTCACTGTCCACCATAGGGATGTCCTTCACTCTGTCCACCACAGGGATGTCCTCCTCACTGTCCACCAGAATAATATCCTTCTCACTGTTCACCACAAAGAGGTCTTTCCCAATATCCACAACAGGGACTTCCTTCCCACTTTCCACAACATAAATGTTCTTCCCACTGTCCACCACAGTGTGTTTCTCTCTACTGTCCACCACAGAGATGTACTTTCCTATGTCCACCAAAGGGACGTTTTCCTTTGCACCAGAGAAACTCCCTCACCACTCTCCACCACAGAAACATCCTCAGCACTGTCCACCACTGTGACGTTCTTTCCACTTTCCAACACGAGGAAGTCCTCTCCACTGTCCACCACAGAAACATCATTTCCACTCTTCACCACAGGGACGTCCTTCCCAATATCCATGACAATGAGGTCCTCACCAATGTCCACAACAGGGACTTCCTTTCCACTGTCCACAACATGGACGTCCATTCCACTGTCCACCACAGAAACATCCTCATTACTGTCTATCACAGGGACATCTTTACCACTGTCCACCACAGAGAGGTCCTCCCTGCTGTCCACCACAGGGACGTCCTTCACACTGTCCACCACAGTAACGTCCTCTCAGTTGTCCAAAACAGAAACATCCTCCCTACTGTCCACCACAGTTACATCCTATTTACTGTCCACCACAGAAAGTACCTCCCCACTCTCTACAACAGGGACGTCCTTTCCATTGTCCACCACATGGACATCCTTTCGCTGTCCACAGAAAGAACTTCCATTCCACTGTTTACCACAAGGACCACTTCATAACTGTCCACCACACAAATATGTTCCCAACTGTCCACTACAGAAACATCCATCCCACTGTACACTACAGGAATGTACTCCCCACTGTCCTCCACAAGGACGTCCATCCCACTGTCCACAGCAGAAAGGTCTTACTCACAGTCCACTACAGGGACATCCTCCCAGCTGTCCACCGCACGGAGTCTCTCCCCACAGTCCACCGCAGGAATGTCCTTCCCTCTGTCCACCAAATGGACATCTTTCCCACTGTCCACCACATGGATGTTCTTCCCACTGTCCACCACAGGGGTGTCCTACCTCATAGTCCACCAGAGTGTGGTCTTCCCCACTGTCCACCACAAGGACATCCTTCTGTGCACAACAGGGTTGTCCTCACCCCTGTGCATCACAGAAACATACTTTGCATTATCCACCACAGGGACATCCTTCCAACTGTCCACCAAAGTGAGGTCCTCCTGGCTGTCCACTACAGGGGCATCCTTACCACTGTCCACCACAGAGTCGTCCTCAGCATTGTCCACCACTGTGATATTCTTTCCACTTTCCACCATGAGGAGGTCCTCTCCATTGTCCACCACAGAAACATCCTTTCCACTGTTCACCACAGGGACATCCTTCCCAATATCCATGACAAGGAGGTCCTTACCACTGTCCAAAATAGGGACGTCCATTCCACTGTCCACCACAGATACATCCTCATCACTGTCTAACACAGGGACATCTTTACCACTGTCCACCACAGAGAGGTCTTCCCTGTCCACCACAGGGCTGTCCTTCCCACTGTTTACCAGAGGGATATTCCCCAATGTGCACAAAAGGGACATCATTTTACTGTACACAATTGTGATGTCCTTCACACTGTCTACCACAGAGAGGTCCTCACTGCACAGGACATGTTCCTTTGCCCAACAGTGACATCCTGACCAATGTGCACCACAGGGACATCCTTTCCACTGCCCATCACAGGGACATCTTCCCCAATGTTCACTACAGAATGGACCTCCCTACAATCCACAACATGGACGTCTTATCCACTGTATACCAAAGGGACATCCTCCTCAATTTGCACCACAGGGACATTCTCCAATGCACAACAGGAACATCCTCACAACTGTGCACCACAGGAATATTCTTTCCATTGTCCACAACAGTGATGTCCTTCCCACTGTTGACCACAGAGATGTCCTCCCTGCTGTCCACCACAGGGACATTTTTTATACTTTCCACCACAGAAACGTCTTCCCCACTGTCCACAAAAGGGATGTCCTCCCCACATTCCTCCACAGAGATGTCCACCCCACTGTGCACAATACAAACGTCCTCCCCACTGTCCACCACAAGGAGGTCCTCCCAACTGTCCACCACAGGAACATCCTTTCCACGGTCCACCAAACAGATGTCCTTCCCACTGTCCACCAAAGGTACATCCTCCTTTGTACTACAAGCACAACCTTACCACTGTCCACAACATGGTTGTCCTCAACAATATGCACTACAGAAAAGTCCTCACCTCCATCCACCACACGAATATCCTCGCACTGTAAACATCATGGACTGTCCCACACAGTGATGTCCTCCCCACTGTCTTCCAAAGGGATGTCCTTCCCACTGTCGACCACAAGGAAGTCATTTCAATGGTCCACCACAGGGAAGTACTTTTCACTGTCCACCACAGGGATGTCTTTCCCACTGTAATCCACAGGGACATCCACCTGTGCACAACAGGGATGTCCTAGCCACTGCCCACCACAGAGATGTCCTCTGCATTCTCCACCATATGGACATACTGATGATTATGCACCACAGGGACATTCTCCAGTGCACCACAGTAACATCCTCCCCACTGTACATCACAGGGAATTCCTCCCCACTGTCCACCACTGGGATGTCCTTCCCAATGTCTACAACAGGGATGTCCTTCCCACAATACAAAACAGAAAGGTCCTCCCTGCTGTCCACCACAGGGAAGTCTTTCCCACTGTCCACCTCAGTGATATCCTCCCCACAGGCCATGACAGGGATGTCCTTCCCACTGTCCATTACAGGGACGTCCTCGCCACTGTCCACATGAGGGTCATCCTTCCACTGTCCACTACAAGAAGGTCTTTCCCAATGTCCAAAACAGGGACGTACTCCCCACAGTCCAAAACATATGTCCTTCCAATGTCCAGCACAGGGACCACCTTACCACTGTCCACCACAGGAAAGTCCTCTCTACTGTCCACCACATGAATGTCCTTTCCACTGTCCATCACAGGTATGTCCTCCACACTGTCTACAACAGGCAGGTCCTCTTCACTGTCCACCACAGTGACCTCCTTCCAACTGTCCACAACAGAGAAGTCCTCTCTACTGTCCCATACAAGGATATCCTTTCCACTGTCCACCACAGGAACATTCTTCCCAATGTCCACCACAGAGATGTCCTCCCCACTGCCCACCACAAGGATGTCCTCCCCACTTAGCAAACAGGGATGTCCTCCCCATTCTGCACCACAGAGACATCCTACACATGTGACCACAGGGAGGTCCTCTTCACTGTCTACCATAGGGACATACTCCCCTTGCCCACAACATGGACACTCTTCCAATGTCCACAAAAAGGACATTATTCCCACAGTTTACCACAGGGATGTCCTCCACACTGTCCACTACAGGGATATTCTACAAAATTTTCACCACATGGAGGTCAAAACAACTCTCAACCACAGGGAATTCCTCCCCACTGACCATCAGAGAGAGGTATGCTATGCTCCCCTGTCCACCACAGGGACATCCTCCTTGTACCACAAGGACATCCATAAAACTGTCCACCACAGGGTCATCTTCACCAATGTCCAGCACAGTGACGTCCTTTCCACTGTTCACCACAGGGACATCCTCATTGCACAACAGGGACATCCTAACCAGTGTTCACCAGAGGGACATCCTTTCCTCTGTCCACCATGGAAACATCCCCCCCAATGTTCACTACAGAGTGGAACTCCCCACAGTCAACCACATGGATGTCTATCCCACTGTCCACCAAAGGGATATCCTCCTCACTTTGCACCACAGGGACATCTTCCTATGCACAAAAGGGACATCCTCACAACTGTGCACCACAGAAATATTCTTTCCACTGTCCACAACAGTGATGTCCTTCCCACTGTTGACCACAGGGAGGTCCTCCCCACATTCTGCCACAGAGATGTCTGTCCCACTGTCCAAAACTGAAATGTCCTCCACACCGTCCACCACAGCAGGTCCTCCCAACTGTCCACAACAGGGATATTCTTTCCACAGTCCACCAAACAGATGTCCTTCCCACGGTCCACCACAGGGACATCCTCCTGTGTACTACAAGGACATCATTACCACTGTCCACAAAATGGTTGTCCTCAACAATATGCACTACAGGGAAGTCCTCACTGCCGTCCAACACACAAATATCCTCCGCACTGTAAACCACAGAGAAATATTATCCACTCTCCACCACAGGGAGGTCCTCCCCTCTGTCCAGCACAAGGACATCCTTCTGCCTGTCCACTACAGTGATGTCCTCACCACTGTCCTCCAAAGGGATGTCCTTCCCACTGTCGATCACAAGGACTTCATTTCAACCGTCCACCACAAGTAAGTCCTCTTCACTGTTTACCACAGGGATTTCCTTCCCACTGTACACCACAGGGACATCCTCCTGTGCAAAACAGGGATGTCATAACCAATGTCCACCACAGAGATGTCCTCCGCACTCTCCACCATATGGACATCCTTACGATTATGCACCACAGTAACATCCTCCCCACTGTTCATCACAGTGAATTCCTCCCCACTGTCCAGCATCGGGATGTCGTCCCCACAGTCTACAACAGGGATGTCCTTCCCATTATTCACACCAGAAAGGACCTCCCTGCTGTCCACCAAGAGGACATCCTTCTCACTGTCCACCTCAGTGATATACTCCACACAGACCATGACAAGGATGTCCTTCCCACTCTCTATTACAGGGACGTCCCATCCACTGTCCACCCGAGGGTCGTCCTTCCCAATGTCCACCACAAGAAGGTCTTTCCCAACGTCCAAAACAGGGATCTCCTTCCCACTGTCCACCACAGGGAGGTTGTCTCTAATGTCCATCAAAGTGATATCCTTTCCACTGTCCACCACAGGGATGTCCTCACCACTGTCCACCACAGGGATGTCCTTTCCATGGTCCACCAAACAGATGTCCTTCCCACTGTCCACCAAAGTGACATCTTCCTGAGTACTACAAGGACATCCTTACCACTGTCCACAACATGGTTATCCTCAACAATATGCATTACAGGGATGTCCTCACCACTGTCCACCACACGAATATTCTCTGCACTGTAAACCACAGGGACATCCTACTCACTGTCCACCACAGGGAGGTCCTCCCCTCTGTCCACCACAGGAACATCCTTCTGCCTGTCCACCACAGTGATGTCCTCCCAAATGTCCTACAAAGGGATGTCCTTCACACTGTTGACCACAAGGACATCATTTCAATGGTCCACCACAGGGAAGTACTTTTCACTGTTCACCACAGGGATGTACTTCACACTGTACACCACAGGGACATCCTCCTGTGCAAAACAGGTTTGTCCTAACGACTGTCCACCACAGAGATGTCCGCACTCTCTACCATATGGACATCCTTATGATTATGCACCACAGGGATATTCTCCAGTGCACCAGAGTAACATCCTCCCCAGTGTACATCACAGTGAATTCCTCCCCACTGTCCAACACTGGTATGTTCTCCCCACGGTCTACAACAGGGATGTCCTTCCCACAATTCAAAACAGAAAGGTCCTCCCTGCTGTCCACCACAGGGAAGTCATTCCCACTGTCCATCTCAGTGATATCCTCCACTCAGACCATGACAGGGATGTCCTTCCCACTGTCCACTACAGGGAAGTCCTCTCCACTGTCCACCCGAGGGTCATCCTTCCCACAGTCCACTACAAGAAGGTCTTTCCCAATGTCCAAAACAGGGACATCCTCCCCAGAGTCCACAGCATATATGTCCTTCCAGTGTCCAGCACAGGGACCTCCTTACCACTGTCCACCACAGAGAAGTCCTCTCTACTGTCCACCGCATGAATGTTCTTTCCACTGACCACCAGAGTTATGTCCTCTGCACTGTCCAAAACAGGCATGTCCTTTTCACACTCCACCACAGGGACCTCTTTTCCGCTGTTCACAACAGGGAAGTCCTCTCTACTGTCCATCACAGGGATGTCCTTTCCACTGTCCACAACAGGGATGTCCTTCCCACAATTCAAAACACAGTGGTCCTCCCTGCTGTCCACCACAGTGACGTCCTTCCTTCTGTTCACCACAGAAAGATCCTCCCCTCAGACCATAAGAGTGATGTCCTTCCCACTTTCCACCACAAGGACGTCCTCCCCACTGTCCACAAGAGGGTCATCCTTCCCACTGTCTACCAAAAGGTCTTTTGCAATGTCCACAACAGGGACATCCTTCCCACAGTCCACACCATATATGTCCTTCCCACTGTCCACCACAGGGACCTACTTCCAACTGTCCACCACAGGGAGGTCCTCTCTACTGTCCATCAATGTGATGTCCTTTCCATTGTCCCCCATGGGGACGTCCTCCCCACTGTCCAGAACAGTGATGTTTTTTGCACAGTCCACCACAGGGATGTCCTCCCCAGTGTCTACCACAGGGACGTCCTAAGCACTGTCTACCACAGACAGTGCCTCCCCAATCTCCACCACAGGTAGGTCCTCTCCACTGACCTCCTAAGTGACGTCCTCCCCTCTGTCCACAAAAGGGACATTCTTCCCACAGTTCAGCATAAGGTGGTCATTCCCAATATCCACAACAGAGATGTTCTTCTAAGGTCCACAAAATAAATGTACTTCCCACTGTCTACCACAGGGACCTCATTCACACTGTTCACCACAGTAAGGTCCTCTCTACTGTCCCTCGAAGTGATGTGTTTCTACTGTCCACCACACGGATATCCTCCTGTGTACCACAAGGATATCCTTAACACTGTCCACAACATGGTTGTCCTCACCAATGTCCACTACAGGGACGTCCTCACCACTGTCCACAACATAAAAATCCTTCACATTGTAAACCACAGGGATATTCTACACATTGTCCAGCACAGGGAGGTCCTCCCCACTGTCCACAACAGGAACATACTTCTGCCTGTCCACCAAAGTGATGTCCTCCCCATGGTACACCTCAGGGACATCCTCCTGTGCACAACAGGGATGTTCTTACCCCTGTACACCCCAGAGATGTCCTCTGGACTCCCCACTACAAGGACATCCTTCTCACTGTCCACCAAAGACACATTCTCTTGTGCACCACAGGAACGTTGTTCTTATTGTCTACAAGGCCATCATCTGCACTGTCCACCACAGTGAAATCCTCTCAACTATCCACAACAGTGACATCCTCCCAACTGTCCACAACAGGGATGTCCTCCCAACTATCAAACACAGTGAAGTCCTTCCCAGTGTAAACAACAGAAACATCCTCCCAACTGGGCACAACAGGGATGTCCTAACCACTGTCCACCACAGAGATGTCCTCCACACTCTCCACCATGTGGACATCCTTCTGCCTATGCACCACAAGTATGTTCTCAAGTGCACCACAGTAACATCCTCCCCAATGTCCACCACAGTGAAATCATCCCCACTGTTCACCACTGAGATGTCTTTCCCTCTGTCCACCTCAGTGATATCCTCCACACAGATCATAACAGTGATGACCTTCCTACTTTCCACCACAGGGACATCCTCCCCACTGTCCACAGGAGGGTCATCCTTCCCACTGTCCAATTAAATGTCTTTCCCAATGTCCACAACAGGGACGTCCTTCCCACATTTCACACCACATATGTCCTTCCAATGTCCACCACGAGGACCTCCTTCCCATTGTCCAGTACAGGGAAGTCCTCTCCACTGTCCACCCCAGGGTCATCCTTCCTACTGTCCACTACAAGAAGGTCTTTCCCAATGTCCAAAACAGGGACGTCCTCCCCACAGTCCACAACATGTATGTCCTTCCAATGTCCAGCATAGGAACCTCCTTCTCACTGTTCATAACAGGGAAACCCTCTCTACTGTCCACCACAGAGATGTTTTTTCCACAGTCCACAACAGGGATGTCCTTCCCACAATTCAAAACATAAAGTTCCTCCCTGCTGTCCACCACAGAGACATCCCTCCTTCTGTCTACCACAAAAAGGTCTTCCACTCAGACCATGAGAGTGATGTCCCTACCACATTCCACCACAGGGACATCCTTCCCACTGTCCAACAAAAGGTCTTTCACAATGTCTACAACAACAGGGACATCCTTCCCACAGTCCACACCATATATGTCCTTCCACTGTCCACCACAGGGACGTCTTCCACACTGTCCACAAGAGGGATGTTCTTTCCACTGTCCAACACAGGGATGTCCTCCCCAGTGTCCACCACAAGAATGTACTACCCAATGTCCACCATAGGGATGTCCTACCCACTGTGTACCACAAGGAGATCCTCCCCAATTTCCACACCAAGTAGGTCCTCTCCACTGTCCACTACAGGGATATCACTTCAACTGTCCACCACAGAAATATTCTCCCCACTGGTAACAACAGGGATGTCCTTCCCACTGTCCACTACAGAAAGGTTCCCTCCACTGTCCACCACAGGGATGTCCTTCCCACAGTCCACCTAAGTGACGTCCTCCTCTCTGTCCACAAGAGAGACATTCTTCCCACAGTTCACCACAAGCAGGTCTTTCCCAATGTCCACAACAGAGATGTTCTTCCTACAATCCACAATAAATGTCCTTCCCACCCACTTTCCACCACAAGGACTTTCTTCCCACTGTCCGAAACAGGGAGGTCCTCTCTACTGTCCATCAAAGTGATGTCCTTTCCACTGTCCACCACAGGGATGTTCTCTTCACTGTCCAGAACTGGGATGTTCTTTACACTGTCCAACACAGGAACATCCTCCCAGTGTCCACCACAGGAACGTACTACCCACTGTCCACCACAGGGATGTACTACGCACGTTTTACCACAGGGAGGTCCTCCCCAATCTCCACCACAGGTAGGTCTGCTCCACTGTGCACCTAAGTGACATGTTCCCCTCTGTCCACAAGAGGGACATTCTTCCAACAGTTCACCACAAGAAGGTCTTTAACAATGTCCAAAACAGAGATGTTCTTCCTACAGTCCACAACATAAATGTCCTTCCCACTGTCCACCACAGGGACATCCTTCCGACTGTTCACCACAGGGAGGTCCTCTCCACTGTCCATCAAAGTGATGTCGGTTCCACTGTCCACCACAGGTATGTCCTCCCCACTGTCCACAACAGAAATGTCCTCCCCACTTTCCACCACAGGAAAGTCCTCCCAACTGTCCACCATAGGCACGTCCTTTCCACTGTTCACCAAAGGGATGTCCTTTCCACTGTCCACCACAGGGACATCCTCCTGTGTACCAAAAGGACATTCTTACCACTGTCCAGAAAATGGTTGTCCTCACCAATGTCCACTAAAGGGATGTCCTCACCACTGTCCAGAACATAAATATCCTCCACACTGTAAACCACAGGGATATCTAACACATTGTACACCACAGGGAGGTCTTCCCCACTGTCCACAACAGGAACATCCTTCTGCCTGTCCACCACAGTGATGTCCTCTCCACTGCATATGTCAGGGACATCCACCTGTGCACAACAGGGATGTTATTACCACTGTACCAGCCAGAGATGTCCTCTGCACTCCCCACTACAAGGACATCCTTCTCACTGTCCACCAAACACACATTCTTTTGTGCACCACAGGAACGTTGTTCTTACTGTCTACAAGGCCATCATCTGTACTGTCCACCACAGTGAAATCCTCTCAACTCTCCACCACAGTGACATCCTCCCAACTGTCCACAACAGGGATGTCCTCCCAACTATCAAACACAGTGAATTCCTTCCCAGTGTAAACAACAGGGACATCCTCCCCATTGGGCACAACAGGGATGTCCTAACCACTGTCCACCACAGACATGTCCTCCTCACTCTCCACCATATGGACATCCTTCTGCCTATGCACCACAAGGACGTTCTCAAGTGCACCACAGTAACATTCTCCCCACTGTCCACCAGAGTGAAATCCTCCCAACTGTCCACCACAGAGATGTCTTTCCCTCTGTCCACATCAGTGATTTCCTCCCCACAGATGATAACAGGGATGTCCTTCCCACTTTCCACCACAGGGACGTCCTCCCCACTGTCCATAAGAGGGTCATTCTTTCCACTGTCCACCAAAATATCTTTCCCAATGTCCACAACAGGGACGTCTTTCCCACATTCCACACCATATATTTCATTTCAATGTCCACCACAGAGACCTCCTTCCCACTGTCTACCACAGGGAAGTCCTCCCTACTGTTCACCACAGGGATGTCCTTCCCACAGTCTACCAAAAGGACGTCCTCCACACTGTCCACAGAGGTATGTCCTTCCCACTGTCAAACGTAGAAAGTTACACCCTGCTGTCCACAACAGGAATGTACTTCCTAATGTCCACCTCAACGATGTCCTTTCCTCTGTCCACCACAGGGACGTCCTTCCCACTGTCCCTCACATAGTGGTCCTCCCCACCATCCACCAGAGGGACATGATTGCCACTGTAAAACACACAAAGTTCCTTCCTAAAGTCCACAACATGTATGTCCTTCCCACAATCCACAACATAAATGTCCTTCCCACTCTCCACCACAGGGACCTTCTTCCCACTGTTCACCACAGAGATGTCCTCTCTCCTATCCACCACAGGGATGTCCTTACCACTGTTCACCTAAGTGACGACCACCCCTCTCTCCACCACAGGGACATCCTTCCCACTATCCACCACAAAAAGTTCCTCCCCAATGTCCACCAGAGGGACATACTTCCCACTGTTCACTACAAGGAGTTCTTTCCCAATGTCCACTACAGGGCCATCCTTCCCACATTCCACAACATATATGTCCTTCAATTTTCCACCACAGGAACCTCCTTCTCACTGTCCAGCACAGGGAAGTCCTCTCTACTGTCCACCACAGGGATGTCCTCTACACTGTTCATCACAAGGAGGTCCTCCCAACTGTCCACCACAGGGACGTCCTTTCTACTGTTCATCAAAGAGATGTCCTTCACACTGTCCACCACAGGGACATCCTCCTGTGTACCAAAAGGTCATCCTTACCACTGTCCTCGACATCATTGTCCTCACCAATGTCCACTACAGGAATGTCCTCACCACTGTCCACAACATAAATATCCTCCACACTGTCAATGACAGGGACATTCTACATATTGTACACCACAGTGATGTCCTCCCCACTGTCCACAACAGGAACATCCTTCTGCCTGTCCACCACAGTGATGTCCTCAACACTGTACACCTCAGGGACATCATCCTGAGCACAACAGGGATGTTCTTACCCCTGTACACCCCAGAGATGTGCTCTGCACTCCCCACTACAAGGACATCCTTCTCACTGTCCACCAAAGACACATTCTCTTGTGCACCACAGGAACGTGTTCTTACTGTCTACAAGGCCATCATCTACACTGTCGACCACAGTGAAATCCTCTCAACTCTCCACCACAGTGACATCCTCCAAATTGTCCACAACAGGCATGTCCTCCCAACTATCAAACACAGTGAAGTCCTTCCCAGTGTAAACAACAGGGACATCCTCCCCACTGGGCACAACAGGGATGTCCTAACCACTGTCCACCACAGAGATGTCCTCCACACTCTCCACTATATGGACATCCTTCTGCCTATGCACCACAAGTATGTTCTCAAGTGCACCAGAGTAACATCCTCCCCGCTGTCCCCCACAGTGAAATCCTCCACACTGTCTACAACAGGAATGTCCTTCCCACAATGCAAAACATAAAGGTCTTCCCTGCTGTCCACCACCGTGACGTCCTTCCCTCTGTCCACCTCAGTGATATCCTCCCCTCAGACCATAACAGGGATGTCCTTCCCACTTTCCACCACAGGGACGTCCTCCCCATTGTCCACAAGAGGGTCATCCTTCCCACTGTCCAACAAAAGGTCTTTCCCAATGTCCACAACAGGGACATCCTTCCCACAGTCCACACCATGTATGTCTTTCCAATGTCAACAACAGGGAACTTTTTCCCACTGTCCACCACATGGAAGTCCTCTCTACTGTCCAACACAGGGATTACCTTTAAACTGTTCACCACAGGGATGTCCTCTGCACTGTCCACAACAGGCATTTCCTTTTTACTCTCCAACACAGGGACCACATTTCCAGTGTCCACCACAGGGAAGTCCTCTCTACTGTCCACCACAGTGATGTCCTTTACATGTTCACCAAAGGGACGTCCACTGCAGCATTTAAAACAGACATGTCCTTCCCACTGTCCACCACAGAAAGTTATACCCTGCTGTCCACAACAGGAACGCACTTCCCAGTGTCCACTAAATAATGTCCTCTCCTCTGTCCACAACAGAGACGACCTTAACACTGTCCACCACATGGTGGTACTCCCAACTGTCCATGAGAGGGACATGCTTCCCACTTTACACCACATGGAAGTCCTTCCCAATATCCACAACATGGACGTCCTTCCCACAATCCACAACATAAATGTCCTCTCCACTGTCCAACACAAGGACCTTCTTCCCACAGTTCACCACAGAAAGATCCTCTCTACTGTCTACCACAGATATGTCCTTAACACTGTTCAAAACAGTGATATCATCCCTACTGTCCACCACAGGATTGTTCTTTTCACTGCCCACCTAAGTGACATCCTAACCTCTGTCCCCAAGAGGGACATTCTTCCCACAGTTCACACAAAGGAGGTATTTCCCAATGTCCACAACAGAGATGATCTTCCCACAGTCCACAACATAAATGTCTTTCCCACTGACCACAACAGGGACCTCCTTTCTACTGTCCACCACAGGGAGGTCCTCTCTACTGTCCATCAAATTGATGTACTTTCCACTGTCCACCACAGGGACATCCTCACCACCTTCCACAACAGGGATGTTCTTTCCACTGCCCACCACAGGTACATCCTCCCCAGTGTCCACCAAAGTAACCTACTACCCACTGTCCACCTCAGGGACGTCCTACCCACTGTCTACCAGAGGGAGGTCCTCCCCAATCCCCACCTCAGGTAGGTCCTCTCCACTGACCACAACAGGGACGTCATTTCAACTGTCCAATACAGAAATTTTCTCCCCACTGTCGACCACAGGAACATCCTCCCCACTGACCAACACAAGGACATCCTTCATACAGTCCAACACAGAGAACTCCTCCATGTTGTCTACCAAAGGGATGTCCTTCCCACTGTCCTCCACAGGGACAGCCTCCAAATTGTCCACCACAGTGAAATCTTTTTCACTGTTCACCACTGAGACATCCTATCCTCTTTGAACAACAGGGACATTTTTCTGTGCACAACAGGGATATGCTCACCACTGTGCAACAAAGGGACATCCTTCTTTGCATACCAGGGATGTCAGCAACACTCTTCACCCCAGAGATGTCCTCTGCACTCTCCATGAAAGGGACATCCTCCCCACTACCCACCAAAGGAACATCATTTCCCACTATTTACCACTAGGATGCCATCCCAAATGTCCAACACAGAAAAGTCCTCTTCACTGTCCACCACAGGGATGTCCTTCCCCCTGTCTATCACAGGGATGTCCTTCACACTGTCCACCAGAGGGGTATCCTTCCCAATGTTCACCACAAAAAGGTCCTTCCCAATATCGACAACAGGAACTTCCTTCCCAGTCTGCACAACATAAATGTTCTTCCCACTGTCCACCAAAGTTTGTTTCTCTCTACTGTTCACCACAAAGATGTACTTTCCACTGTCCACCAAAGGGATATGTTCCTTTGCACCAGAGAAACTTCCTCAACACTGTCCACCACAGAAACATCCTCACCACTATCCACCACTGTGACAACCTTTCCACTTTCCACCATGAGGAGGTCCTCTCCACTGTACAACACAGAAACATCCTTTCCACTGTGCACCACTGGGATGTCCTTCCCAATATCCATGACAGTGAGGTCCTCACCAATGTCCACAACAGGGACGGCTTTTCTACTGTCCACCACAGAAACATCCTCATCACTGTCTGTCACAGGGACATCTTTACCACTGTCCACAACAGAGAGGACCTCCCTGCTGTCCACCAAAGGGACGTCCTTCACACTGTCTACCATAATAACGTCCTCTCAGTTGTCCAAAACAGAAACATCCTCTCCACTGTCCACCACAGGGACATCCTACATACTGTCCACCACAGGGAGAACCTCCCCACTGTCTACAACAAGGCTATCCTTCCCATTGTCCACCACATGGACATCCTTTCACTGTCCAGAAAAAGGACTTCCTTCCCACTGTTTACCACAGGGACATCTTCTTAACTGTCCACCACACAAATATGTTCCCAACAGTCCACTACAGAAACATCTATCCCAATGCACACAACAGTGACATACTCCCCACTGTTCTCCAAAAGGATGTCTATTCAACTGTCCACAACAGAAAGGTCCTACACACTGTCCACCACAGGCACATCCTCCCATCTGTCCACCCCAAAGAGTTCTTCCCCACAGTCCACCACAGAAAAGTCCTTCCCACTGTCCACCAAAGGGACATCTTTACCACTATCCACAACACGGATATATTCCCCACTGTCCACCACATGAATGTCCTTCCCACTGTCCACCACAGGGACGTCCTACCCCACAGTCCACCAGAATGTGGCCTTCCCTATTGTCCACCACAATGACATACTCCTGTGCACAACAGGGATGTCCTTACAACTGTGCACCACAGGGACATACTATGCATTGTCCACCACAGGGACCTCCTTCCCATTGTCCACTGAAGTAAGGTCTTCCCTGCTGTCCACCACAGGGGCATCCTTAGCACTGTCTACCACAGGGTCGTCCTCACCACTGTCCACCACAGGGATGTCCTTCTCACTGTATAAAACAGGGAAGTATAATCCACTGTACAACTCAATAATGTCCTCTTTACTTACCAACACAGAAACTTTCTCCCCATGGTCCACCAGAGGAACATCCTCACCACTGTTCACTAGAGGTACATCCTCCCCACTGTCCACCACAGAAATATCTTCCACACTGTCCTCTACAAGGACCTTCTTCCTACTGTCCACCACAGGGAGGTTCTCTCCACTGTCCAACACAGGCATGTCCAACACACTGTTCACCACAGGAAGAAACTCTCCACTCTCCACCACAAAAACATCCAATATACTGTCCACCACAGACATGTCCTCAACACTGTCCATCAGTGGGACAACTTTCCCACTGTCAAGAACAGAGATGTCCTCCCTCCGCACTCTCAACGACAGAGACATCATTCCCAATGTCCACCAAAAGGACGTTCTTCTTTGCACCAGAGAAACGTCCTCACCACTGTCCACCAAAAGACGTCCTCCCCACTGTCCACCACAGGGACGTACTCCCCACTGTCCACCAAATGGACGTCCTCTCCACTGTCCACAGCAGGGACATCATTCCAACTAACCACCACAGGGATGTCCTTCCCACTGTCCACCAGAAAGACGTCATTCCAACCGTCTACCAAAGCACATACTCCCCAGTGTCAACCAAAGAGACATCCACTCCACTGTCCACCACAGGGATGTTTTCCACATGGTCCAACACAGCAGCATCCTCACCAATGTCCACCACAGGGACATCCTTCCTACTGTCCACCACAGTGAGGTCCTCCCCACTATCCACAACATGGATGTCCTTTCCACTGTAAACTAAAGAAATGTCCTTCCCACCATCCACCACAGGGATGTCCTTCCAACTGTCGACTACATGCACATCCTCCCCACTGTCCACCACAGGGAAGTCCTCCCCAACCTCCACCACAGGAAGGTCCTCCCCATTGTCCCCCAAAAGGATGTCCTCCATAGTGTAATCCACAGGGATGTCCTCCTCAGTGTGCATTACAATGAAGTACTCACCACTCTATACCACAGGTATATCCTTCCCACTGACCACCTCAGTGACTACCTCCCCTCTTTCCATTACAGGGACATCCTACCGACTGTCCACCACAGAAAGGTTCTCCCTGCTGTTCACCACAGGGAAATCCTTCCCACTGTTCACCACAGTAACATCCTTTTTACTGTGCACCACAGGGACATTATTCTGTGCATAACAGAAATGTTCTTACCATTGTCCAACCCAGAGATGTCCTCTGCACTCTCCACTCCAGGGAAATCCTTCCCACTGTCCACCAAAGAGATGTTTTCTTGTACACCACAGGAACATCCTCCCCACTGTCCACAAGGCCATCATCCCCACTGTCCACCACAGTGAAATTCTCTCACCAATGTCCACCGCAGAGATGTCCTTCCCACAGTCCACCACAGGGATTTCCTCCCATCTGCCAAACACAGGAACGTCCTTCCCACAGTAAACCACAGGGACATCCTCCTGTGCACAACAGAGATGTCCTCATGAATGTGCACCACAGAGACATCTTCCAGTGCCCACCATAGACATCCTCACCACTGTCCACCCCAGAGATGTCCTCCGCACTCTCCAATACAGGGACATCCTTCCCACGGTCCACCAAAATAACATTTTCCTGTGCTCCACAGAAACGTCCTCACCACTGTCCTCCACAGGGACATCCTCATCACTGTCCAGCAAAGAGATGTTTTTACCACTGTCCACCACAGGGACATCACACTGTTCACCACTGGGAGGTCATTCTGCCTGTCCACCACAGGGATGTCCTCCTCACTCTCCACAAAAAGACATCCTTCCCACTGTCAACCACAGGGATGTCATCCCAACTGTCCAACACAGACAGTTCCTCTTCACTGTCTACCACAGAGATGTCCTTCCCACTGTTCACCACAGTGATGTCCTCCCAACTACCCACCAGAGAGATATCCTTCCCACTGTTCACTACAAGGAGGTCCTTCCCAAAGTCTACAAAAGGGACGTCATTTTTACTGTGCACAACCTAAAAGTCCTGCTCACTCTCCACAACAGGGACACCTTCCCACTGTCTACCACAGGGAGGTCCTATCTACTGTCAACCACAGTGATGTCCTTTCCACTGTCCACCACAGGGATGTCCTCCTCACTCTCCACCACAAGGACATCCTTCCCACTGTCCACCAAAGAAACCACATCTCCACTGTTTACCAAGGGAACATCCTACACTCTGTCAGCCACAGGGACATTCTGCCCACTGTCCACCACAGAGATGTCCTCTGAACTCTCCTAAACAGGGACATTCTTCCCACGATCCACCAAATTAACATTCTCCAGTGCACCACAGAAACATCCTCACCACTGTTTACTACAGTGATGACCTCCCCACTGTCCAGCACAGGGACATCCTCCCCACTGTCCACAACAGAGATGTCCTTCCCACTGTCCTCCAAAAGGATGTCCTTTCCACTGTTCACCACAGTTACCTCCTTCCTACTGTCCAGCAAAGGGATGTCCTTCCAAAAGTCCACCACAGGGACGTTCTTCCATCTGTCGACCACATGACATCCTCCCCACTGTCCAACACATGGAAGTCCTCACCACTGTCTACCACAGGGACTTCCTTCCCACTGTCCATCAAAGGGACATCCTTTCAATTGTTCACCACAGATACATCCTCAAAATAGTCTACCACAGTGACATCCTTCCCCCATCTACCACAGAGATGTAAACCCCTCTGTCCAACACAGGGATGTTTCTCCACTGTCCACCACAAAGTTTGCCTCATCAAGGTCCACCACTGGGGTGTTCGTTTCCACTGTTCAAAACATGGTCATCCTCCATACTGTGCACCACAGTAACATCCTCCTGTGCACAACAGGGTCATCCTCATGACTGTGCACCACAGCACCACAGGGACATCTTCCAGTGCACACCAGAGGCATCTTCACCACTGTCCACCCTAGAGATGTCCTCTGCACTCTCCAAAACAGGGACATCCTTCCCATGGTCCACCAAAAGGATTTCTCCAGTGCACCACAGAAAGGTCCTCACCACTGTTCACCACAGGGATGTCCTCCCCACTGTCCATCACAGGAATTTTTCCCACTTTCCACAACTGTGTCGTCCATCCCATTGTCCACCACAGGGACATCCTTCCCATTGTCCACCATAGAGAAGTCTAACCCACTGTCCACTACAGGGATGTCATACCCACTCTCCACCAAAGGGTTGCCCTTTCCACAATCCACCACAGGTACATTCTTCCAACTGTCCACCACACAAACATTCTCCCCACTGTCCATCACATGGATGTCCTAACCACTGTCTACCACAGGGATGTCCTTCCCACTGTCCATCAAAGGGACGTCCTTCCCACTGTCCAACACAGGGACATCCTCCAAATTGTCCACCACAGTGGCATCCTTCCCTCATCTGACTCAGAGACATAAACCCCACTGTCCACCACACGGAGGTCTTTCCCAATGTCCACAACATGGACGTCCTTGCCACAATCCAGAACATAAATGTCCTCCCCACTGTTCAACTCATGGACCTTCTTCCCACTGATTACCACAGAAAGGTTTTCTCTACTGTGCACCACAGGGACGTCCTTCCCACTGTCCACCACAGAAAGGTCCTCCCCACTGTCCACCACAGTGATGTCCTTCTCACTGTCCACCTAAGTGACGTTCTCCCCTCTGTCCACAAGAGGGACATTCTTCCCACAGTTCACCACAAGGAGGTCTTTTCCAATGTCCACAATAGAGATGTTCTTCCCACAGTCCACAACATAAATGTCCTTTCCACTGTCCACCACAGGGAACTACTTCCCACGGTCAACCACAGGGAGGTCCTCTCTACTGTCCATCAAAGTGATTTCATTTCCACTGTTCAAAACAGGGACATCCTCCCCACTATCCACAACAGGGATGTTCTTTCCAAGGTCCATCACAGCGACGTCCTCCCCAGTGTCCACCACAGGAACATACTACCCAGTGTCCTCCACAAGTATGTCCTACCTACTCTCTTCTACAGGGAGGTCATCCCCAATCTCCACCACAGGTAGGTCCTCTCCACTGTCGACCACAGGGACGTCATTTCAACTGTCTGCCACAGAAATTTTCTCCCCACTGTCCACCAAAGCGACATCCTCCCCACTGACCACCACAAGGACGTCCTTCATACAGTCCACAATAGAGAAGTCCTCTCTGTTATCCACCAAAGGGACTTCCTTCCCACTGTCTACAACAGGGACATCCTCCAAATTGTCCACCAGAGTGACAGCCTTTTCACTGTTCACCACTGGGACATCCTACACATGTTGCACAACAGGGACATTTTTTGTGCACAACAGGGATATCCTCACCACAGTGGACTACAGGGACATCTGACTTTGCACACCAGGGACGTCAGCAACACTCTTCACCCCAGAGATGTCCTCTGCACTCTCCATGATAGAAACATCCTCCCCACTATCCACCAAAAAAAAACATCTTTTCCACTATTCATCACAGGGATGTCATTCCAAATGTTCAACACAGAAAAGTCCTTTTCACTGTACACCACATGGATGTCCTTCCCCCGTCCACCACAGGGATGTCCTCCCAACTGTCCACCAGAGGGATATCCTATCCACTGTTCACCACAAGGAGGTCCTTCCCAATATCGACAACAAAAACTTCCTTCCCACTGTCCACAACATAAATGTTCTTCCCACTGTCTAACACAGTGTGTTTCTCTCTACTGTCCACCACAGAGATGTACTTTCCACTGTCCACCAAAGGGACCTTTTCTTTTGCACCAGAGAAACCTCATCACTACTGTCCACCACAGAAACGTCCTCACCACTGTCCACCACTCTGATGTCCTTTCCACATTCCACCATGATGAGGTCCTCTCCACTGTCCACCACAGGGACATCCTACTTACTGTCCACCACATGGAGAACCTCCCCACTGTCTACAACAGGGCTGTCCTTCCCATTGTCCACCACATGGACATCCGTTCACTGTCCACAAAAAGGACTTCCTTCCCACTGTTTACCACAGGGACGTCTTCCTAACTGTCCACCACACAAATGTGTTCCCTACTGTCTACTATAGAAACATCAATCCCAATGTACACAAGAGGGACATACTCCCCACTGGCCTCCACAAGGATGTCCATCCAACTGTCCACAACAGAAAGTTCCTACCCATTGTCCACCACAGGGACATCCTCTCAACTGTTCACCCCAAGGAATTCCTCCCCCAGTTCATCACAAAGATGTCTTTCCCACTGTCCACTCAAGGGACATCCTTCCCACTGTCCACAACACGGACATCTTCCCCACTGTCCACCAAATGGATGTCCTTCCCACTGTCCACCACAGGGATGTACTACCCCACAGAAAACAAGAGTGTTGCCCTCCCCACTGTACACAACAAGGACATCCTCCTGTGCACAACAGGGATGTCCTCACCACTGTGCACCACAGGGACATACTTTGTATTGTACACCACAGAGATGTCCTTCCCACTGTCCACCAAACTGAATTCCTCCCTGCTGTCCACCACAGGAGCATCCTTACCACTCTCCACCACAGGACATCCTCCCCACTGTCCACCAAAAGAACATTTTCCCCACTGTCCATCAAAGAGAAATCCTTTCCACTGTCCACAACAGGAACGTCCTTCCCAATGTCTACCACCGGGAGGTTCTTCCCACTGTCCACCACAGAGAGTTCCTCCCTGCTGTCCACCACAGGGATGTCCTTCTCACTGTGCACCACAAGGACATCCTCCCATGCACAACAGGGATGTCCTCACCCTTGTGCACCACAGGAACATCCTCCTGTGCACACCATGGATGTCCTCACCACTGTCTACCTCAGAGATGTTCTCTGCACTCTCCAAGACAGGGACATCATTCCCAATGTCCACCAAAGGGACGTTCTCCTTTGCACCAGAGAACCGTCCTTACCACTGTCCACCAAAAGACGTCCTCCCCAATGTCCACCAAAGGGAACTCCTCTCCTCTGTCAACAACAGGGATGTCATTCCAACTATCCACCACAGGGACGTCCTTCCCACTGTCCACCAGAAAGATGTCCTTCCAACTGTCTACCACAGAGACATCCTCCCCAGTGTCAACCAAAGTGACATCCACCCCACTGTACACCACAGGGATATTTTTATACAGTCCAACACAGTGGCATCCTTACCAATGTCCACCACACGAACATCCTTCCTACTGTCCAACACAGGGAGGTCCTCCCCCACTGTCCACCACAGGGAAGTCCTCCCCAACCTCCACCACAGGGAGGTCCTCCCCATTTTACCCCACAAGGATGTCCTCCAAGTGTAATCCACAGGGATTCCTGCTCAGTGTGCACTACAGTGAAGTACTCACCACACTATACCACAGGGATGTCCTTCCCACTGACCACCTCAGTGACTACTTCCCCTCTTTCCATCACAGGGACATCCTACCCACTGTCCACTACAGAAAGGTTCTCCCTGCTGTCCACCACAAGAACATTCTTACCACTACTTACTACAGGGTCATCCTCACCAATGTCCACCACAGGGAAATCCTTCCCACTGTTCACCACAGGAATATCTTTTCCACTGTGCACCACAGGGACATTATGCTATGCATAACAGAAATGTTTTTATGACTGTCCATCACAGAGATGTACTCTGCACTCTCTACTCCAGGGAAATCCTTCCCACTGTCCACCAAAGAGACGTTTTCTTGTGCACCACAGGATCGACCTCCTCACTGTCCACAAGGCCACCATCCCAACTGTCCACCACAGAGACGTCTTTCCCACAGTCCACCACAGGGATTTCCTCTCAACTGTCAAACACAGGGACATCCTTCCCATTGTAAACCACAGGGACATCCTCCCCACTGTGCACCACAGGGACATCCTCCTGTGCACAACAGAGACGTCCTCATTAACGTGCACCACAGGAACATCTTCCGGTGCACCCCATAGATGTCCTCACCACTGTTCACCCCAGAGGTGTCCTCTGCACTCTCCAAAACAGGGATATCCTTCCCTCATTCCACCAAAATAACATTTTTCTGTGCACCACAGAAACCTTATCACCATTGTCCACCACAGGGATGTCCTCCACACTGTTCAACATAGGGACATCTTTCTTCCTGTCCACCACAGGGGAGTCCTCTCTACTGTCAACCACAGGGATGTCCTTTCCACTGTCCACTACAGGGATGTCCACCATACTGTCCACAACAGGCATGTCCTTTCCACTGTCAACCACATAAAGGTACACCCTGCTTTTCACAACAGGAATATACTTCCTAATATCCACCTCAATGATATGCTTTTTCTGTCTACCACAGGAATGTCCTTCCCACAGTCCACCACATGGTGGTCCACTCCACTGTACACCAGAGGGACACACTTGCCAGTGTAGAACACACGAAGGTTTTTCAAAATGTCCACAACATGTACGTCCTTCCCACAATCCACAATATAAATGTCTTTCCAACTCTCCTCCACAGGGACCTTCTTCTCACTGTTCACCACAGAGAGGTCCTCTCTACTATCCACCACAGGGATCTTCTTACCATTGTCGACCTATGTGATGACCTCCCCTCTCTCCACCACAGGGACATACTTCCCACTGTCCACCACAAGGAGTTCCTCCCCAATATCCACCAGAGGACATACTTCTTACTGTTCACCACAAGGAGGTCTTTCCCAATGTCCACAACAGGGACGTCCTTCCCAGAGTCCACAACATATATGTCCTTCCAATGTCCACAACAGGGACCTCCTTCTCACTGTTCACTACAGGGATGTCCTCTCTACTGTCCACCACAGGTATGTCCTTTCCACTGTTCACCACAGTGATGTACTCTGCCCTGTAAACAACAGGCATGTCTTTTCAATGGTCCACCACAGGGACCTCCTTCCCACTGTCCACCACAAGGAAGTCCTCTCTATTGTCCAACACAGGGATGTCCTTTCCACTGTCCACCAAAGGGACATCCTCCATACTGTCCACAACAGGCATGTCCTTCCACTGTCAAACACAGAAAGGTAGAACCTGCTGTCCACAACAAGAACATACTTCTCAATGTCCACTAAATGATGTCCTCTCCTATGTCCACCACAGAGACATCCTTCCCACAGTCCACCACATGGTGTTTCTCCCCACTGTCCACGAGAGGGACATGCTTCCCACTGTCTACCACACAGAGGTCCTTCCCAATGTCCTCAACATGGACGTCCTTCCCACAATCCACAAAATAAATGTCCTCCCCACTGTCCAACACATAGACCTTATTCACACTGTTCACCACAAAAAGGTCCTCACTACTGTCCACCTCAGGGCTGTCCTTATCTCTGACCAAACCAGTGACATCCTCCTCACTGTCCACAACAGGGATGTCATTTCCACTGTCCACCACAGAAAGGTCCTCCCCACTGTCCACCACAGGGATGTCCTTCCCACTGTTTACCTAAGTTACGTCCTCCCCTCTGTCCACAAAAGGGACATTCTTCCCACAGTTCACCACGAGGAGGTCTTTCCTAATGTCTACAACAGAGATGTTCTTCCCACAGTCCACAACATAAATGTCCTTTCCACTGTCCACAACAGGAACCTCCTTTCCACTGTCAACCACAGGGAGGTCCTTTCTACTGTCCATCAAACTGATGTCATTTCCACTCTCCAACACAAGGACGTCCTTCCACTGTCCAGAACTGGGATGTTCTTTCCACTGTCCATCACAGGGACATCCTCCCCTGTGTCCACCACTGGAACATACTACCCACTGTCCACCACAGGGATAGCCTACCCACGGTCTACCACAGGGAGATCCTCCCCAATCTCTACCACAGGTAGGTCCTCTCCACTGTCCACCACAAGGTTGTCATTTCAACTGTCTACCACAGAAATATTCTCCCCACTGTAAACAACAGGGATGTTCTTCCCACTGTCCACCACAGAGACGGTCTTCCCACTGGCCTCCACAGGGACATCTTACCCACTGTCTATTACAGGAATGTCCTTCCCACTGTCCACCACAGAGATGTTCTTCCCACTGGAAGATGTCCTTTCCACTGTCCACAATATAAATGTACTTCCCACTGTTCACGACAATGTGTTTCTCTCTACTGTCCACCACAGAGATGTACATTCCACTGTCCACCAATGGGACGTTTTCTTTTGCAACAGAGAAACTTCCTCACCACTCTCCACCACAAAAACATTCCCACCACTGTCCACAGTGCACATCTTACCCACTATCTATTACAGGGATGCTCTTCCCACTGTCCACCAAAAAATGTTCTTCCCACTGTCTTCCAAAGGTACATCTTTCAACTGTCCACCACAGAGACATCCTCCCCACTGTCCACCACAAGGACGTCCTTCATAAAGTCCACCATACAGAAGTCCTCCCTGTTGTCCACCAAAGGGATGTTCTTACCACTGTCCACCACAGGGACATCCTACAAATTGTCCTCGACAGTGACGTCCTTCACATTACTCAACACTGGGACATCCTACCCACTTTGCACAACAGGAACATTTTCCTGTGCACAACAGGGATATCCTCAACACTGTGCTCCACAGGGACATACTCCTTTGCACACCAGGGATGTCAGCAACACTTTCCAGACCAGAGATGTCCACTGCACTCTCCACAACAAGGACATCCTCTCAACTATCCACCAAAGAAATGTCTTTCCCACTATTCACCACAGGAATGTCATCCCAAATGTCCAACACAGAAAAGTCCTCTTCACTGTCCACAACAGGGATGTTCTCACCCCTGTACCCAACATGGATGTCCTCCCCACTGTACACCAGAGGGATAGCCTTCCCAATGTTCACCACAAGGAGGTCCTTCCCAATATCAACAACAGGGACTTCCTTTCCACTGTCCACAATATAAATGTACTTCCCACTGTTCACGACAATGTGTTTCTCTCTACTGTCCACCACAGAGATGTACATTCCACTGTCCACCAATGGGACGTTTTCTTTTGCAACAGAGAAACTTCCTCACCACTCTCCACCACAAAAACATTCCCACCACTGTCCACTACTGTGACGTCCTTTCCACTTTCCACCATGAGGAGATCATCTCCACTGTCCACCACAGAAACATCCTTTCCACTGTTCACCACAAGGATGTTCTTTTCAATATGGAAGAAAGGGAAGTCCTCACCACTGTACCCAAAAGGGACGTCCTTTCCACTGTCCACCACAGAAACATCTTCATCACTCTCTATTACAGGGACATCTTTACCACTGTACACCACAGAGAGGTCCTCGCTGCTCTCCACCACAGGGACGTCCTTCACACTGTCCACCACAGTAACATCCTCTCATTTGTCCAAAACAGAAACGTCCTCCCCACAGTCCACCACAGGGATGTCCTACTTACTGTCCACCACAGGGAGAACCTCTCCACTGTCTAAAACAGGGACGTCCTTCCCATTGTCCACCACATGGACATATTTTCACTGTCCGCAAAAAGGACTTCCTTCCCACTGTTTACCACAGGGATATCTTCCTAACTGTCCACCACACAAATGTGTTCCCTACTGTCTACTACAGAAACATCAATCCCAATGTACACAACAGGGACATACTCCCCACTGGCCTCCACAAGGATGTCCATCCAACTGTCCACAACAGAAAGGTCGTACCCACTGTCCACCAAAGGGACAACCTCCTAGCTGTCCACCCCAAGTTGTTTCTTCCCCACAGTCCACCACAGGGAAGTCCTTCACACTGTCCAACAAAGGGACATCCTTCCCACTGTCCACAACACAGACATCTTCCACACTGCCCACCACATGGATGTCCTTCCCACTGTCCCCCACAGGGACATCATACACCACAGTCCACCAGAGTGTGGTCCTCCCCATTGTCCACCACAAGGAAATACTCCTGTGAACAAGAGGGATGTCCTCAGCACTGTGCACCACAGGGACATACTTTGCATTGTCCACCAGAGGGACATCATTCCCATTGTCCACCAAAGTGAGTTCCTCCCTGTTGTCCACCACAGGAGCATCCTTACCACTGTCCACCACAGGGTTGTCCTCACCACTTTACACCACATTGATGTCCTTCCCACTGTTCACCAGTGGGACATCTTCCTCAATGTGCACAAAAGTGACATCCTTTTACTGTCCACAACATGGATGTCCTTTGCACTGTCCACAACAGAGAGGTCCTCCCTGCTCTCCACCACTGGGACAGTCTTCCCACTGCCCACACTAAAATGTCCTTTCCATTGTCCACCACAGGTACATCCTCGTTACTGTCCACCTGAGGGACATCCTTCCCATTGTACACAACAGAGAGGTCCTTTCCACTGTACACCACAGGGACATTCTTCCCACTGTCCACCACAGAGATGTATTCCCCACTGTCCATCACAAGGATGTCCTCCCCACTTTAAAAGGGATGTACTCCCCACTCTTTACCACAGAGACATCATACCCATGTCCACCACAGGGTGGTCCTCCCCACTGTCCACCATAGGGACATACTCCCCTTGTTTACAACATGGACATCCTTCTACTGTCCACAAAAAGGACATTATTCCCACAGTTTAGCACAGGGATGTTCTCCCCACTTTCCACTACAGGGACGTCCTACACAGTGTCCACAACAGGGAGGTCCACTCAACTGTCCACCACAGGGATTTCCTCCTGACTGTCCATCAGAGAGAAGTCCTCCCCACTTTCCACCAAAAGGATGTCCTCCCCACATTCTGCCACAGAGACGGCCATCCCATTATACACAACAGAAATGTCCTCTGGACAGTCCACCACAGGGAGGTCCTCCCAACTGTCCACCACAGGGATGTCCTTTCCATGGTCCACCAAACAGATATTCTTCCCACTCTCCACCACAGAGACCTCCTCCTTTGTACTACAAGGACATCCTTACCACTGTCCACAACATGGTTGTCTTCAACAATATGTACTACAGGGAAGTCCTCACCTCTGTCCACCACATGAATATCCTCCACACTGTAAACCACAGGGACATCATACCCACTGTCCACCAGAGGCACACCCTTCCCACTGTCGACCACAAAGATGTTTTTCCCACTGTCCACCACAGTGACCTTCTTCCCACTGTCCACCACAGGGATGTCCTCTCTACTGTCCACCACAGAAAAGTCCTTTCCACTGTCCACCACATTGACATCCTCCCACTGTCCACAACAAACATGTACATCCCACTCTCCACCACAGAAACATCCTCTCCACTGTCCAACACAGGGAGGTCCTTCCAACTGTAAACCACAGGGACGTCCTTTCCACTGTTCACCAAAGAGATGTCCTTCCCACTGTCTACCACAGGGAAGTCCTCCCCAATCTCCACCACAGGTATGTCCTCTCCACTGTCCACCACAGTGTTGTCATTTCAAATGTCCACCACAGAAATATTCTCCCCACTGTCAACAACTGAGATGTCCTTCCCACTGTCCACCACAGAGATGTTCTTCCCACTGCCCTCCACAGGGACATCTTACCCACTGTCTTCCACAGGAAAGTCCTTCCCACTGTCCACCAAAGGGATGTTCTTCCCACTGTCTTCCATGGGGAAGTCCTTCCCACTGTTCACCAAAGGGACGTTCTTCTCATTGTCTTCCAAAGGTACATCTTTCAACTGTCCACCACAGAGACATCCTCCCACTGTCTACCACAGGGACATCCTCCCAAATGTCCACCACAAGGACGTCCTTCATACAGTCCACTATAGAGAAGTCCTCCCTGTTTTCCACCAAAGGGATGTCTTTCCCACTGCACACCACAGGGACATCCTCCAAATTGTCCACCACAGTGACATCCTTTTCACTGTTCACCACTTGGACATCCTACCAACTTTGCACAACAGGGACATTTTCCTGTGCACAACAGGGATATCCTCACCACTGTGCACCACAGGGACATCCTCCTTTGCACACCAAGGATGTCAGCAACACTCTCCACCCCAGAGATGTCCTCTGCACTCTCAACGACAGGGACATGCACCCCACTATCCACCAAAGAAATATCTTTCCCACTATTCACCACAGGGATGTCATACCAAATGTCCAACACGGAAAATTCCTCTTCACTGTACACCACAGGGATGTCCTTCCCCCTTTACACCACAGGAATATCCTCCCCAATGACCACCAGAGGGATATCCTTCCCACTGTTCACCACAAGGAGGTCCTTCCCAATATCAACAACAAGGACTTTCTTCCCACTGTCCACAACATAAATGTTCTTCCCACTGTATACCACAGTGTGTTTTCTCTACTGTTCATCACAGAGATGTATTTTCAACTGTCCACCAAAGGGACATTTTCTTTTGCACCAGAGAAACTTCCTCACCACTGTCCACCACAGAAACATCCTCACCTCTGTCCACAACTGTGACGTCCTTTCCACTTTCCACCGAGAGGAGGTCCTCTCCACTGTCCACCACAGAAACAACCTCATCACTGTCTATCACAGGGACATTTTTACCAATGTCCACCACAGAGAGGTCCTCCCTGCTGTCCACCACAGGGACGTCCTTCACACTGTCCACCACAGTAACATCCTCTTATTTGTCCAAAACAGAAACGTTCTCCCCACTGTCCACCACAGAGACGTCCTACTTACTGTCCACCACTGGGAGAACCTCCCCACTGTCTACAACAGGGACGTCCTTCCCATTGTCCACCACATGGACATCCTATCACTGTCCACACAAAGGACTTCCTTCCCACTGTTTACCACAGGGATGTCTTCCTAACTGTCCACCACAAAAATATGTTCTCAACTCTCCACTACAGAAACATCCATCCCAATGTACACAACAGGGACATATTTCTCATGTCTTCCACAAGGATGTGGATCCAACTGTCCACAACAAGAAGTTCCAACACACTGTTTACCACAGGGATATCCTCCCAACCCTCCACCCCAAGGAGTTCCTCCCCACAGTCCAACACAGGGACGTCCTTTCCACTGTCCACCAAAAAGACATCCTTCCCACTGTCCACAACACGGACATCTTCCCCACTGTCCACCTCATGCACGTTCTTCCCACTGTGTACCACAGGAATGTCCTACCCCACAGTCCACCAGAGTGTGGTCCTGCTCACTGTCCACCACAAGGACATCCTTCTGTGCACAACAGGTATGTCATAAGCACTGTGCACCACAGGGACATCCTCCCAACCCTCCACCCCAAGGAGTTCCTCCCCACAGTCCAACACAGGGACGTCCTTTCCACTGTCCACCAAAAAGACATCCTTCCCACTGTCCACAACACGGACATCTTCCCCACTGTCCACCTCATGCACGTTCTTCCCACTGTGTACCACAGGAATGTCCTACCCCACAGTCCACCAGAGTGTGGTCCTGCTCACTGTCCACCACAAGGACATCCTTCTGTGCACAACAGGTATGTCATAAGCACTGTGCACCACAGGGACATACTTTCTTTGTTTACCACAAGAACGTCCTTTCCACTGTCCACCAAATTGAGGTCCTCTCTGCTGTCTACCATAGAGGCATCCTCATCACTGTCTACCACAGTGATTTCCTCCTCACTGTATAAAAGAAAGAAGTACTCACCACTTTACACCTCAAGAATGTCCTCTTTACTTACCACCACAGATCCTTTCTCCCGAGTGTCCACCAGAGGAACATCCTCAACACTGTCCACCAGAGGGATGTCCTACCCACTCTCCACCACAGAAACATCTTCCCCACTGTCTACTACAGGGATGTCCTTCCCACTGTTTTACCACAGAAAAGTCCTCTCCACTGTCTACCACAGGCATGTCCACCACACTCTCCACCACAGGCAGGTCCTCTCCATTGTCCACCACAAAAACATCTAATCCACTGTCCACCACAGAAATGTCCTCATCACTGTCCATCACTGGAACATCATTCACACTGTCAACCACAGAGAGGTCCTCCCCACTGTCCACTACAGGGACGTCCTTCCCACTATCCACAACATTAACATCCTCCCCACTGTCAAAAACAGGGATGTCCTCCCCACTGTCCACCACATGGATGTCCAACCCACTGTCCACCACAGGGAGGTTCTTCCTAGTGTCAAACACAGAAGGGTCCTCCCATCTGTCCATCACAGGGACATCCTTCTCACTGTTCACCACAAGGACATCCTCCCCACTCTGCACCACGGGGACATTCTCCCATGCACAACAGTGATTTCCTCACCCTTGTGCACCACAGGAACATTCTTGTGTGCACACCATGGATGTCCTCACCACTGTCTACCTCAGAGATGTTCTCCACACTCTCCACGATAGAGACATCATTCCCAATGTCCATCAATGGGACATTCTCCTTTGAACCATAGTAACGTCTTCACCACTGTCCACCACAAGACGTCCTCCCAACTGTCCACGACAGGGACTTACTCCCCACTGTCCACCAAAAAGAATTCCTATCTACTGTCCAGAACAGGGACACCCTTCCCACTGTCCACCAGAAAGACATCCTTCCAACTGTCTACCACAGGTACATCCTCCCCAGTGTCAACCAAAGTGACGTCCACGCCACTGTCCACCACAGGGATGTTTGCCACGTGGTCTAACACAGGGGCATCCTCACCAATGTCCACCACAGGGACATCCTTCCTACTGTCCACCACAGGGAGGTCCTCCCCACTGTCCATTACATGGATGATTTCCCATTGTAAGCCAAAGAAATGTCCTACCCGCAGTCCACCACAAGGACGTCCTTCCAACTCTCGACTACATGGACATCCACCCCACTGTCCACCACAGGGAGGTCCTCCCCACCTTCCACCACAGGGAGGTCCTCCCCATAGTCCACTACACGGATGTTCTCCACAGTGTAATCCACAGGAATGTCCTGCTCAGTGTACACTACAGTGAAGTACTAACCACTCTATACCACAGGGATGTCCTTCCCACTGACTACCTCAGTGACTACTCCCCCTCTTTCCATCACAGGGACATCCTACCGACTGTCCACCACAGAAAGGTTCTCCCTGTGCACCACAGAAACATTCTTATCACTATTTACCACAGGGTCGTCCTCACCAATGTCCACTATAGGAAATTCCTTCCCACTGTTCACCACAGGAACATCCTTTCCACTGTGCACCACAGGGACATTCTTCTGTGCATAACAGAAATGTTCTTACCACTGTCCATCACAGAGATGTCCCTGCACTCTTGACTCCAGGGAAATCCTTCCCACTGTCCACCAAAGAGATGTTTACTTGTGCACCACAGGTGCGTCCTCCCCACTGTCAACATGGCCATCATCCCCACTGTCCATCAAAGTGAAATTCTCTCACCAATGTCTACCACAGAGATGTCCTTCCCACAGTCCACCACAAGGATTTCCTCCCCACTGTTAAACACAGGGACGTCCTTCCTACTGTAAACCACAGGGACATCCTTCCCACTGTGCACCAGAGGGACATCCTACTGTGCACAACAGAGACTTCCTCACGAATGTGCACCACAGGGACATCTTCCAGTGCACACCATAGATGTCCTCACCACTGTCCACCCCAGATTTGTCCTCTGCACTCTCCAAAACAGGGACATCCTTCCCATGGTCCACCAAAATAATGTTTTCCTGTGCACCACAGATGTACTCACCACTGTCCACCATAGGGAAGTCCTCATCACGGTCCAGCACAGAGACATCCTTCTACCTGTCCACCGCAGGGATGTCCTCCCCGCTCTCAAGAAAAAGACATCCTTTCCACTGTCCACCACAGGGATATCATCCCAACTGTCCAACACAGAGAGTTCCTCTTCAAGGTCCACCACAGAGATGTCCTTCCCACAGTTCACGACAGGGATGTCCTTCCAACTGTCCACCAGAGGGATATCCTTTGCACTGTTCACCATAAGGAGGTCCTTCCCAATTCCACCAAAGGGACATTCTTTTTACTATCCACCATATACACGTCCTTCTCACTCTCCACAACAGGGAACTCCTTCCCACTGTCTACCACAGGGAGGTCCTATCTACTGTCAACCACAGTGATGTACTTTCCACTGTCCACCACAGGGATGTCCTCCTCACTCTCCACCACAAGGACATCCTTCCTACAGTCCACCACAGAAACCACCTCCCCAATTCCCACTATGGGAACATCCTACACTCTGTCAGCCACAGGGACATCCTGCCCAGTGTCCACCACAGAGATGTTCTCACCAATGTCCAAAACAGAGTTGTCCTCAGCACTCTTCACCACTGGGATATCTTTCCCCCATCAACCACAAAGACATCCTGTCCCCACTGTCCACCACAGAGATGTGTCCCCACTATCCACAAAGGGGCGTCCTCACCAATGCCCACCACAGGGGTGTTCTTTCCCATTGTTCAAAACAGGAACATCCTCCCCACTGTGCACAACAGGGATATAATCCTGTGTACAAGAGGGTCATCCTCATGACTGTGTACCACAGGGCCATCTTCCAGTGCACAACAGGGATGTCTTCACCACTATCCACTGCAGAGATGTCCTCTGCACTCTCCAAAATAGGGACATCCTTCCCACAGTCCACCAAAATGACGTTCTCCAGTGCAACACAGAAACGTCCTCACCACTGTTTACTACAGGAATTACCTCCCCACTGTCCAGCAAAGGGACATCCTCCCCAATGTCCACAACAGGATTGTCCTTCCCACTGGCCACCACAGGGATGTCCTTTCCACTGGCCACCAAAGGGACATCCTTTCCACTCTCCACCACAGTGATGTCCTTTCCACAGTCCACCACATGAACATCCTCCCAACTGTCCATCACATGGACATCCTCACCACTGTCTACCAGAGGGATGTCCTTACCACTGTCCATCAAAGGGACTTCCTTCCAATTGTTCACCAGAGGGACATCCTACAAATTGTCCACCACAGTGACATTCTTCCCTCATGTACGACAGAGACTTAAACCCAACTGTCCACCACATGAATGTTTCCCCACTGTCCACCACAGTGTTGTCTTCACCAATGTCCACCACTGGGTTGTTCTTTCCAACTGTTAAAAACATGGACATCCTCTCTACTGTGCACCACAGTAACATCCTCCTGTGCACAACAGGGTCATCCTCATGACTGTGCACCACAGGGACATCTTCCAGTGCACACCAGAGACATCTTCACCACTGTCCACCCCAGAGATGTCCTCTGTACTCTTCAAAACAGGGACGTCCTTCCCACAGTCCACCAAAGGGACATTCTCCAGTGCACCACAGAAAGGTCCTCACCACTGTTCACCACAGGGATGTCCTCCCAATGTCCATCACAGGGACATCCTTCCCACATTCCACAATTGTGTCATATTTCCCATTGTCCACCACGGGACATCCTTCCCACTGTTCACCATAGAGAAGTCCAACCCAATGTCCACCACAGGAACATCATACCCATTGTCCACCAAAGGGATGTCCTTCCCAGAGTCCCCCACAGGGACATTCTTTCAACAGTCCACCACAAAGTCATAGTCCCCACAGTCCATCACATGGATGTCCTCACCACTGTCTATCACAGAGATGTCCTTCACACTCTCCACCTAAGTTATGTCCTTCCCACTGTCCACCACAGAGACATCCTCCAAATTTTCCACCACAGTGACATCCTTCCCTTGTCTACCACAGACACGTAAACCCCACTGTCCACCACAGGGATGTTTCCCCACACTCCACCACAGGGTTTTGCTCATCAATGTCCACCACTGGTGTGTTCTTTCCCACTGTTCAAGACAGGGACATCCTCCCTACTGTGCACCATAGGAACAATCTCCTGTTCACAACAAAGATGTCCTCAAGACTGTGCACCACAGGGACATCTTTCAGTGCACACCAGGAATGTCTTCACAACTGTCCACCCCAGAGATGTTCTCTGCACTCTCCACAACAGTAAAATCCTTCTTAGAGTCCACCAAAAAGACATTCTCCTGTGCATCATAGAAATGTTCTCACCACTGTTCACCACAGGGATGTTCAGCCCACAGTCCACCACAGGGACATCCTTCCCAATGTCCAACAGAGGGACTTCCTTCCCACTGTCCACAACAAGGACGTCCTTTCCACTGTCTACCACAGAAGTATCCTCCCCACTGTCCACAACAGGGATGTCCTTCCCACAGTCCACCACAAAGACATTCTACCAACTGCCCTCCACAGGGACATCCTACCGACTGTCTACCACAGGGACGTCCTTCCCACTGTCCACCAAAGGGACTTCCTTCCCACTGTCCACCAAGGGTATATCTTTCAACTGTCCACAAGAGACATGCTCCCCACTGTCCCCCACAGGGACATCCTCCCCACTGACCACCACAAAGACGTCCTTCATACAGTCCACCATAGAAGAGTCCACCCTGTTTTCCAACAAAGGGTCGTTCTTCCCACTGTTTACCACAGGGACATCCTCCAAATTGTCCACCGCAGTGACATACTTTTCACTGTTCACCACTGGGACATCCTACCCCTTTGCAAAACAGGGACATTTTCCTGTGCACAACAGGGATATCCTCACCACTGTGCACCACAGGGACATCCTCCTTTGCCCACCAGGGATGTCAGCAACACTCTTCCCCCCTGAGACGTCCTTTGCACTCCCCACGAAAGGGACATTCTCCCCACGATCCACCAAAGAAACTTCTTTCCCACTATTCCCCACAGGGATGTCATCCCAAATGTCCAACACAGAAAAGTCCTCTTCACTGTCCACCACAGGGATGTCCTTCCCCCTGTCAACCACAGGGATGTCCTCCCCACTGTCCACCAGAGGGATATACTTCCCTCTGTTCACCACAAGGAGGTCCTTCCCAATATCAACAACAGGGACTTCCTTCCCACTGTTCACAACATAAATTTTCTTCCAACTGTCCACCACAGTGTGTTTCTTTCTACCGTCCACCACAGAGATGTACTTTCCACTGTTCACCAAAGGGACATTTTCCTTTGCACCAGAGAAACTTCCTCACCACTCTTCACCACAGAAATGTCCTCACCACTATCCACCACTGTGACACCCTTTCCACTTTCTACCATGAGAAGGTACTCAACACTGTCCCCCACAGAAACATCCTTTCTACTGTTCACCACAGGGATGTCCTTCCCAATATCCATGACAGGGCAGTCCTCACCACTGTCCACATCAGGAACGTCCTTTCCACTGTCTACCACAGAAACATCCTCATCACTGTCTATCACAGGGACACCTTTACCACTGTCCACCACAGAGAAGTCCTCCCTGCTTTCCACCACAGAGACGTCCTTCACACTGTCCACCACAGTAACGTCCTCTCAGTTGTCCAAAACAGAAACATCCTCCCCACTGTCCACCACAGGGACATCCTACATACTGTCCACCACAGGGAGAACTGCCCCACTATCTACAACAGAAATGTCCTTCCCATTGTCCACCACATGGACACAAAAGGGACTTCCTTCCCACTGTTTACCACAGGGACATCTTCCTAACTGTCCACCACATAAATATGTTCCCAACTGTCCACTATGAAAAGATCTATTCCACTGTACACTACAGGGACATACTCCCCACTGTCCTCCACAAGGATGTCTGTCCCAATGTCCACAACAGAAAGGTCCTACCCATGGTTCACCACAGGGACATCCTCCCAATTGTCCACCCCAAGGAGTTCCTCACCACAGTCCACCACAGGAACGTCCTTCCCACTGTCCACAACACAGACATCTTTCCCAATGTCCACCACATGGACATCCTTCCCATTTTCTACCACAGGGACGTCCTATCCCACAGTCTACCAGAGTGTGGTCCTCCCCACTGTCCACCACAAGGACATCCTCCTGTGCACATCAGGGATGTCCTTACCACTGTGCACCACAGGGACATATTTCGCATTGTCCACCACAGGAATGTCCTTCTTGCTGTCCACAAAAGTGAGGTCCTCCCTGCTGTCCACCATAGAAGCATCCTTACCACTGTCCACCACAGGGTCTTCCTCACCACTGTCCATCACAGGGAATTCCTCCTCACTGTATAAAACAGTGAAGTACTGTCCACTGTACACCGCAGGGATGTCCTCCTTACTTACCACCACAGAAAATTTCTCCCTTTGTCCACCAAGGGAACATCCTAACCACTGTCCACCAGAGAGACATCCTCCTCATTCTCCCCCAAGGAAACATATTCCCCACTGTCCACTACAGAGACGTCCTTCCCACTGTCCACAACAGTAATGACCTCCCCAGTTTCCAAAACAGGGATGTCTTTCCCACTGTCCACAACATGGACGTCCTACCCAGTGTTCACCACAGGGAGATCCTTCCTACTCTCAACCACAGAGAGGTCCTCCCAGCTGTCCACCACAGGGATATCCTGCTCACCTTTCAAAACAAAAACATCCTCCCCACTGTGCACCTTAGGGACATCCTCCCATGCACAACAGTGATGTCCTCACCCTTCTGCACAAAGGAACTTCTTCCTGTGCACAACAGGGATGTCCTCACCATTGTCTACCACAGAGATGTCCTCTGCACACTCCATGGCAGGAACATCATTCCCAATGTCCACCAAAGGACGTTCTCCTTTGCAGCAGAGAAACGTCCTCACCACTGACCACCACAAGATGTCCTCCCCACTGTCCACCACAAGGATGTACTACCTACTGTCCACCAAAGGGAAGTCCTCTCCATTGTCCACAAGAGGGACATCCTTCCAACAATCCAACAAAGGGACATTCTTCCACTGTCCACCAGAAAGACGTCCTTCCAACTGTCTACCACAGTTATATCCTCCCCATTGCCAACCAAAGAAATGTCCACCCAATTGTCCACCACAGGGATGTTTACTGCACGGTCCTACACAGGGGCGTCCTCAACAATATCCACCACAGGGACATCCTTCCTACTGTCCACCACAGTGAGGTCCTTCCCACTGTCCACAACTTGGATGTCCTTCCCACTGTAAACCAAAGAAATGTTCTTCCTACAGTCCATCACACGATGTCCATCCAACTGTCGAATATATGGACATCCACCCACTGTCCATCAAATGGAGGTCCTCCCCACAGTCCACCACATGGAGATCCTCCCCATAGTGCACAACATGGATGCCCTTCACAGTGTAATCTACAGGGATGTCCTCCTCAGTGTACACTACAGTGAAGTACTCACCATTCTATAACACAAGGATGTCCTTCCCACTGGCCACCTCAGTGACTTCCTCTCTTCTTTCCATCACAGGGACATCCTCCCCACTGTGCACCACAGGGACATTCTTCTGTGCACAACAGAGACTTCCTCAAGAATGTGCACCACAGGGACATCTTCCTGTGCACACCATAGACGTCCTCACCACTGTCCACCCCAGAGATGTCCACTGCATTCTCCAAATCAGGAACATCCTTCCCACCAAAATATTGTTTTCCTGTGCACCACAGAAACGTCCTCACCACTGTCCAGCACAGGGACTTCCTCATCACTGTCCAGCACAAGGAAGTTTTTACCACTGTCCACCACAGGGACATCCTCCACACTGTCCACCACAGGGACATACTACAAATTGTCCACCACAGTGACATCCATTTCACTGTTCACCACTGGGACATCCTACCCACTTTGCACAACAGGGACATTTTCCTGTGCACAACAGGGATATCCTTACCACTCTGCACCACAGTGACATCCTCCTTTGCACACCAGGGATGTCAGCAACACTCTCCAAACCAGAGATGTCCTCTGCACTCTCCACGACTGGGATATGCTCTCCACTATCCACCAAAGAAATGTTTCCCACTATTCAACACAGAGATGTTATCCCAAATGTCCAAAACAGAAAAGTCCTCTTCACTGTCCACCACAGGGATGTCCTTCCCCTGACCTCCACAGGGATGTCCTCTCCACTGTCCACCAGAGGGATATCCTTCTCACTGTTCACAACAAGGTGGTCCTTCCCAATATTGACAACAGGTACTTCTGTCCCATTGTCCACAACATAAATGTTCTTCCCACTGTCCACCACAATATGTTTCTCTCTACTGTTCACCACAGGAATGTACTTTCCACTGTCCACCAAAGGGACATTTTCCTTTGCACCACAGAAATGTCCTCATCACTGGCCACCACTGTGATATCCCTTCCACTTTCCACCAAGAGGATATCCTCTCCAATATCCACCACAGAGACATCCTTTCCACTGTTCACCACAGGGACATCCTTCCCAATACCCACGACAGGGTTGTCATCACTACTCTCCACCACAGGGATGTCCTTTCCACTGTCTACCACAGAAACAACCTCATCACTGTCTATCACAGGGACATCTTTACCAATGTCCACCACAGAGAGGTCCTCCCTGCTGTCCACCACAGAGGGCTCCTTCACACTTTCCACCACAATTACGTCCTCTCAGTTATCCAAAACAGAAATGTCCTCCCCACTGTCCACCACAGGGAAGTCCTACTTACTGTCCACCACAGAGGGGACCTCCCCAGTGTCTACAACAGGAACGTTCTTCCCATTTTCCACCACATAGACATCCTTTCACTGTCCCCCAAAAAAACTACTTCCTTCCCACTGTTTACCACAGGGACGTCTTGCTAACTGTCTAACACACAAATATGTTCCCAACTCCCTCCTCCAGTCTGAGGCTTGCGGGTGAGTGCACCCAGGAGCCCCCCAGACACATTCTGGGGGATCCATAGAACCCATAGCCAGCGCTAGCACGCCCCTTCTGCCGCTCGCCCCTCCTCCAGTCTGAGGCCTGCAAGTGAGTGCACCCAGGAATCCGCCAGACACATCCTGGGGGATCCATAGAACCCATAGCCAGTGCTAGCACGCCCCTTCCACTGCTCGCCCCTCCTCCAATCTGAGGCCTGCGGGTGAGTGCACCCAGGAACCTGCCAGACACATTCTGGGGGATCCATAGAACCCATAGCCAGTGCTAGCACGCCCCTTCCGCCGCTCGCCCCTCCTCCGGTCTGAGGCCTGCGGGTGAGTGCACCCTGGATTCTGCCAGACATATTCTGGGGAATCCATAGAACCCATAGCCAGTGCTAGCTCGCTCCTTCTGCTGCTCACCCCTCCTCCAGTCTGAGGCCTGCGGGTGAGTGCACCCCGGATTCCGCCAGACATATTCGGGGGGATCCACAGATCCCACAACCAGCTTTAGGTAGGGAAACCCACATACTACCCTGAGCTCATAGCTGGGTGCCCTGAGTGCTCAGAAACCAGCGTGCTCAGAAACCAGCAGATACCCCTCCCCACCCCCCTTCACCCATGCCCCTGCCGGCTAGCATCCCTTTTCTGCCCATCTCCTGGGTCTGAGTCCCAGACCAGACCTCTACCAGGTCTGCAGTTGTGTGGACCCCAGTCACCGCCTGAGACATACTGGAAGGTCCGCTCAACCCAGAGCCACAGAGGAACAACTGAACTCAGAGTGTCAGACAACATACCCTGAGATATCCAAGAGGAGACACTGCACCCAGAACAGCAGACATCTAGCTGGACTGCTACATAGGAGGCACCATATCCTGAGGCATCCTAGAAATACCACTGTAATCAGGGCAGCTGGAAAAAATCACAGAGACATCTGGACTCCTAGAAGACCAAACATAAGCGAGACAACTGGAAAGACAGGCTTCAATCAGACACAGAAGTACAGGTAGCACTAGAATTAACCAGATGGCAAAAGGCAGGCGCAAGAACGTAAGCAACAGAAATCAAAGTTACATGGCAACATCAGAACCCAGTTCCCCCATCATAGCAAGCCTTGAACACCCCATCACACCAGAAAAGCAGGATTCAGAATTAAAATCACTTCTCATGATTATGATAGAGGACTTTAAGAAAGACATAAATAACACTCTCAAAGAACAGATAGAAACCCTTAGAGAGGAAACACAAAAATCCCTTAAGGAATTGCAAGAAAATGCAACCAAACAGGAGAAGGAATTAAACAAAACCATGCAGGATCTAAAAATGGAAGTAGAAACAATAAAGAAATCACAAAGAGAGAACACCCTGGAGATAGAAAACTTAAAAAAACGATCAGGAGTCATAGACACAAGTATTACCAACACAATACAAGAGATGGAAGAGAGAATCTCATGTGCAGAAGATACCATGGAAAATATTGACACAACTGTCAAAGAAAATGCAAAATACAAAAAGCTACTAACCCAAAATGTACAAGAAATCCAAGACACAATGAGAAGGCCAAACCTAAGGATAATAGGAATAGATGAGGGGGAAGACTCCCAACTTAAAGGACCAGTAAATATCCTCAACAAAATTATAGAGGAAAACTTCCCTAACCTAAAGAAAGAGATGTCCATAAATATACAAGAAGCCTACAGAACTCCAAATAGTTTAGACCAGAAAAGAAATACTTCCCGCCACATAATAGTCAAAACATCAAATGTACAAAACAAAGAAAAAATACTAAAAGCAGTAAGGGAAAAAGGCAAAGTAACATAAAAAGGCAGACCTATAAGAATTACATCAGACTTCTCACCAGAGACCATAAAAGCCAGAAGATCCTGGACCGATATCATACAGACCCTAAAAGAACATAAATGTCAGCCCAGACTACTATACCCAGCAAAACTGTCAATCATTATTGATGGAGAAACCAAAATATTCCATGACAAATCCAAATTTACACAGTATCTCAACACAAACCCAGCACTTCAAAGGATAATTGGTGGAAAACTCCATCAAAAGGAGGGAAACTACAACCTAGAAAAAGCAGGAAACTAATCTTCCAAAAACCGGAAAACAAGGTAGCTACACAAACATATCTCCACTGCCAATAAGAAAAATAACAGGAAACAAAACTCATTTTTCCTTAATATCTCTTAATATCAATGGACTCAATTCTCCAGTAAAAAGACATAGACTATCAGACTGGATACGTAAACAGGACCCAACATTTTGCTGCATTCAGGAAACACACCTCTGTGGAAAGGACAGACACTACCTCAGAGTAAAAGGTTGGAAAACAATCTGCCAAGCAAATGGTCCCAAGAAACAAGCTGGAGTAGCGATTCTAATATCAAATAAAATCAGTTTTCAACCAGAAGTAATCAAAAAAGATAAAGAAGGACACTTCATATTCATGAAAGGAAAAATGTACCAAGAGGAACTTGCAATGCTCAACATCTATGCCCCAAATGTAAGGGCACCCACATACATAAAAGACACTTTACTAAAACTTAAAGCATACATTGCACCCTACACAATAATAGTGGGAGATTTCAACACCCCACTCTCAGCTATGGACAGATCATGGAAACAGAAACTAAATCGAGACACAATGAAACTAACAGAAGTTATGAACCAATTGGACTTAACTGACATCTATAGAACATTTCATCCTAAAACAAAAGAATATACCTTCTTCTCAGCACCTCATGGTACCTTCTCGAAAATAGACCATATAATTGGTCACAAAACAGGCCTCAACAGATACAAAAAGATTGAAATAATCCCCAGTACCTTATCAGACCACCATGGATTAAGACTTGTCTTTGACATGGACAAAAACATCAGAAAACCGACATACACTTGGCAACTGAACAATGCTCTACTCAATGATAACTTGGTCAAGGAAGAAATTAAGAAAGAAATTAAAGACTTTTTAGATTTAAATGAAAATGAGGACACATCATATCAAAACATGTGGGACTCATTGAAAGCAGTACTAAGAGGAAAAATCATAGCTCTAAGTGCTCACAAAAAGAAAGTGGAAAGAGCATACATCAACAACTTGACAGCAAACCTGAAAGCATTAGAACAAAAAGAAGCTAGTATACCCAAGAGGAGTAGACGGCAGGAAATAATCAAACTCAGGGCTGAAATCAACCAAGTCGAAACAAAAAGAACTATACAAAATATCAACAAAACCAGGAGCTGGTTCTTTGAGAAAATCAACAAGATAGACAAACCCTTAGCCAGACTAACCAAAGGGCAAAGAGACAGCATTCAAATTAATAAAATCAGAACTGAAAAGGGAGACATAACAACGGAAACAGAGGAAATTAAAAAAAATTATCAGATCCTACTACAAAGGCCTATACTCAACAAAATTGGAAAATCTGGAGGAAATGGACAATTTTCTAGATAGATACCAGGTACCAAAGTTAAACGAGGAGCAGATAAACCACCTAAACAGTCCCATAACGCCTAAAGAAATAGACACAGTCATTAAAAATCTTCCCACCAAAAAATGTCCGGGGCCAGATGGTTTCAGTGCAGAATTCTTTCAGACCTTCAAGGAAGACCTAATACCAATCCTCTTCAAGTTATTCCATCGAATAGAAACAGAAGGAACACTACCCAATTCATTCTATGAAGCTACCATTACACTCATACCTAAACCACAGAAAGATCCAACAAAGAAAGATAACTACAGACCAATCTCTCTTATGAATATTGATGCAAAAATACTCAATAAAATTCTCGCAAACCGAATCCAACAACACATCAAAACAATTATCCATCAAGATCAAGTAGGCTTTATCCCAGGAATGCAGGGATGGTTCAATATTCAGAAATCCATCAATGTAATCCACTACATAAATAAACTCAAAGAGAAAAACCACATGGTCATATCACTAGATGCTGAGAAAGCATTTGACAAAATTCAACATCCCTTCATGTTAAAAGTCTTGGAAAGATCAGGAATACAAGGCCCATATCTAAACATAGTAAAAGCAATATACAGCAAGCAAGTAGCCAACATCAAACTAAATGGAGAGAAACTTGAAGCAATCCCACTAAGATCAGGGACTAGGCAAGGCTGCCCACTCTCACCTTACCTATTCAATATAGTACTGGAAGTCTTAGCTAGAGCAATTAGACAACAAAAGGAAGTCAAAGGGATACAGATAGGAAAGGAAGAAGTCAAAATTTCACTATTTGCAGATGATATGATAGTATACTTAAGTGACCCTAAAACTTCCACCAGAGAACTCCTAAACCTGATAAACAACTTTAGCAATGTGGCTGGATAAAAAATCAACTCAAACAAATCAGTACCCTTCCTCTATTCAAAGGATAAACAGGCTGAGAAAGAAATTAGGGAAATAACACCCTTCACAATAGCAACAAATAAAATAAATTATCTTGGAGTGAATCTAACAAAACAAGTGAAAGATCTGTATGACCAGAACTTCAAGTCTCTGAAGAAAGAAATTGAAGAAGATCTCAGAAGATGGAAAGATCTCCCATGCTCCTGGATTGGCAGGATTAATTTAGTAAAAATGGCTATCCTGCCAAAAGCAATCTATAGATTCAATGCAATACCCATCAAAATTCCAAATCAATTCTTCATAGAGATAGAAAGAGCAATTTACAAATTCATTTGGAATAACAAAAAACCTAGGATAGCGAGAACTATTCTCAACAATAAAAGAACCTCTGGGGGAATCACCATTCCGGACCTCAAACTGTACTACAGAGCAGTAGTGATAAAAACTGCTTGGTATTGGTACAGAGACAGAAAGGACGATCAATGGAACAGAATTGAAGACCCAGAAATGAACCCGCATACCTATGGTCACTTGATATTTGACAAGGGAGCTAAATTCATCCTGTGGAAAAAGGACAGCATTTTCAACAAGTGGTGCTGGCTCAACTGGAGGTCAACATGTAGAAGAATGCAAATTAATCCATTCTTATCCCCTTGCACAAAGCTCAACTCCAAGTGGATAAAGGACCTTCACATAAAGCCAGATATACTGAAACTAATAGAAGGTGGAAAGACCCTTGAATACCTAGGCACAGGGGAAAAGTTCCTGAACAGAACACCAATGCCTTATGCTCTAAGATCAAGAATCGACAAATGGGACCTGATCAAATTGCAAAGCTTCTGTAAGGCAAAGGACACTGTCAACAAGACAAAATGGCAACCAACAGATTGGGAAAAGATCATTACCAATCCTACATCTGATAGAGGGCTAATATCGAATATATACAAAGAACTCAAGAAATTAGACTTCAGACAACCAAATAACCCCATTAAAAATGGTGTACAGAGCTAAACAAAGAATTCTCAACTGAGGAAACTCGAATGGCTGAGAAGCACCTTAAAAAATGCTCAACATCCTTAGTCATCAGGGAAATGCAAATCAAAACAACACTGAGATACCACCTCACACCAGTCAGAATGGCTAAGATCAAAAACTCAGGTGATAGTAGATGCTGGCGAGGATGTGAAGAAAGAGGAACACTCCTGCATTGTTGGTGGGGTTGCAAGCTGGTACAACCACTTTGGAAGTCAGTCTGGCGGTTCCTCAGAAAATTGGACATAGCACTACCTGAGGACCCAGCTATACCACTTCTGGGTATATACCCAGAAAATGCCTCAACAAATAACAAAGACATATGCTCCACTATGTTTATAGCAGCCCTATTTATAATAGCCAGAAGCTGGAAGGAACCCAGATGCCCTTCAACAGAGGAATGGATACAAAAAATGTGGTACATTTACACAATGGAATATTACTCAGCTATTAAAAATAATGAATTCGAGAAATTCTTAGGTAAATGGATGGAACTAGAAAATATCATCCTGAGTGAGGTAACCCAATCACAAAAGAACACACATGGTATTTACTCACTGATAAGCGGAGATTAGCCCAAAAAATTTGAAACAACAAAGATTCAACTACCAGACGACATGAAGCTCATGAAGAAGAAAGAACAAGTAAGGATGCCTAGGTCTTTCTTAGGAGGAGTAACTAAATAACCAAGGGAGCAAATATGGAGACAAAGTGTGGGTCAGAATCTGAAGGGGGGGTTGTAGGGAGACCATTGCGTCTGGGTATTCATTCCATAGGCAGTCACCAAAAATAGACGCTGATAGGGATGTCAGGATGGGAAAGCTGACAGCAGCCAGATAAGGCTGTCTCCTTAGAGGTCTCTCAGAGTCGGACATACCCAGAAACAGATACCCACAGCTATCCATTAATCTGATCAAAGTTCCCAATGGAGGAGTTAGAGAGTAAATTGAAGGAACCATGAACCGTAAGGGCTGGTGGCCCCGTGAGGAAAGCAACAATACCAACCAGCCAGAGCTCCCCAGGGTCTAAACCACCAGCCTAGGAGCACATAGGGAGAGACACATGACTCCAGCTGTATATGTAGGGGAGGATGGCCCTGTTGGGCATAAGTGGAAGACAAGATCATTGGTACCCTGAAGGCTGAGCACTGGGGGGGGGGATCTGAGGGTGGGGAGGGAGGCTGGGGGTAGGTGGGTAAACACCTTCATAGAGGCAGGAGGAGGGGGGATGGGATAAGGGGTTCCTGGGTGGTGGGGGAAATATGGTAAGGGGATAAAATTTGAAATGTAAATATTATATCCAATAAAAGAGGGGAAAAATAGAAAAGCGGTTAGAACCAACATTCTTAATAAAATGTCAGCCCTCTTCTAAAAAAAAACTATCTTGATACTAAAATTTGTTTTGAGAATTGTATATTGCAGAATGATCAGCCTTGGTGTATCTACTCAACAAGCAAGCTGGGCAGACCTGCTTAAACCTCTGAGGTCCGTGAATTCCTTCTGGAGGCAGCGAAGACACAGCATCAGAGAATTGTCAATTTGTTCTCCCCCCCACTCCTCTTCTAATATCTCAACGCCCATAATCAGCTTGAAGAAGCTAATGATTAGTCAGCGCCCCTATTCCCTGGGCATGGGGACTAAGGTGGTAAATGTTGGGCTGTCTCTCTAGGAAAAAGTAGTGGTTTTGTCGGAATAGAGAGGATTAGCTAGGGTTTATTGTATAGCCATAACCTATTAGTGGAAATCTGTGTAATTATTATCAAGATGAAGATATAAATTCTTAAATGGCACCAATTTACTTTGTTTACAAATTTTAAGGTTTTCATTGGCATGAGCTTCTTAGTGATATAAGAGTGAGATGAATATTGTTACTCTCATAGGCATTGTACCAGTATAACACACTTAGGAATACAAAGCTTAGACCCAGCCCTTCTTCAACTTTTTTAACTGATTTGAGATGGTCAGCCTGTGAGTTAAGGGACTATAGCAAATTCATGACTTGGAGTTTATTATAAGGGTGTTCTCTATGTTTTATTTAGAAATAGCTGAGCGGAATTAACAGGCAACAGTCCAGATTACCTTACATGGATAGCTGGTTTTCAAAACATCAGAAATCCTTAGAATTGACATGACAAACATTTCAGTATTAATGTTCATTTTCATTAGAGACCTGTCTGCTCCGGACAGCTTCCTATGTTAAATTCTAAGAAGAAATTGAGCATCCTTGGAGTTACTCCAGTTGTGGTGAGACAGCCACTAGGCAAGAATTGCCACTTTCCTTCTACAGACAAATTACTGTCCAGAAAAGGACACACTTGCAGAATAGTTGACTGATTATATCTGCCTAGACAGAGTAATCAGCCCTTAATAATTCTGCAGCACTAAGGTCTGTCAGATGATCCTGGGCCAGAAGGCAGAAGAACAGATGCTCCAATGTTTTGAAGTAGAGCGAGTGTCCAGGTGTTCAGAGGTCTCTATAAATTGGCTAAGTTTTAGAAGCTATGCTTTGTGCTTCCCACAATTATAGTCAACTCAGTCATTCTGGATTTCTGACGAAGTTGAAAACTTATAGCTACTTACCTTGAGAGAAAAGATCTGAGTGTATGGTCATCAGCTGACATTCATCCTAAAGCCAGGTTCAGAACTAAATGTTTTAGTTAGGAGAGATGACAGAGGTGCTGGTAGGTCAACAAAAGGATGGACTGGGTATTAGGACTATCTTGTACCTCACAGGTACAAATTGGCATAATTAAGCTGTAATTGTATTTTGAGAGAAAAGTTTCCTTTTAACAGGAAGGGTGATGTGTAGGAGGAGCTAAGGTGGGAGGAGTACTGAGAGGAAGAAAAGGAGTAAGAAGAGGAGAAGAAGAAGGAGGGGAGAAGCTAGGTGATGAAAGAGAGATAGAGGGGGGAGACAGGGAAGCAGATGTTCATGAATCTCCACCAGTCAAAGATAGTAGATATATCTAGGTTGGGTAGTGGGTTACACCTCTGATTGAACAATACCAAACTTATAAAGCCTATGATTAACATGGATGTTGTTCCCACTGTCCATCAAAGGGACGTCCTTCCCATGCTCAACCCAGGGACATCCTCCAAAATTTCCACCACAGTGACATACTTCACTCGTCTACCACAGAGACGTAAACACCACTGTCCACCCAGGGATGTTTCCACACTCTGCACCACAAGGTTGTCCTCATCAATGTCCACCACTGGGGTGTTCTTTCCCACTGTTCAAGACAGGGACATTCTCCCTACTGTGCACCACAGGAAAAATCTCCTGTTCACAACAGGGATGTCCTCATGACTGTGCACCACAGGGACATCTTCCAGTGCACACCAGGGACGTCCTCACCACTGTCCACCCCAGAGATGTCCTCTGCACTCTCCACAACAGGGAAATTCTTCGTACAATCCATCAAAGAGATGTTCTCCTGTGCACCACAGAAACGTTCTCACCAGTGTTTACCACAGGGATGTCCACCCCACTATCCACCACATTGATGATATCCTTCCCACTGTCCACCACAGTGATGTCCTTCCCTCTGTCAACAACAGGGATGTCCTTCCCACTGTCCTCCACGTAGACAATCTACCCACTGCCCTTCACAGTGTCATCCTACCCACTGTCTACTGCAGGGAAGTCATTCGCATTGTCCAATAAAGGGACATTTTTCCCACTGTACACCAAAGGTACATCTTTCAAATGTCCACCACAGAGACATCCTCCTCACTTTCCACAATCAGGACATCCTCCCAACTAACCACCACAAGGACATCCTTCATACAGTCCACCATAGAGAAGTCCTCCCTGTTGGCCACCAAAGGGACCTCCTTCCCACTGTCCACCACAAGGACATCCTCCAAATTGTCCACCACAGTGACATCCTTTTCACTGTCCACCACTGGAACATCCTACCCACTTTGCACAACAGGGACATTTTCCTGTGCACAAAAGGGATATCCTCACCCCTGTGCATCACAGGGACATCCTCCTTTAAAACCAGGAATGTGAGCAACACTTTACACCCCAGAGATGTCCTCTGCACTATCCACGACAAGTACATCCTCCCCACTATCCACCAAAGAAATGTCTTTCCCACTATTCACCACAGGGATGTCATCCCAAATGTCCAACACAGAAAACTCCTCTTCACTGTCAAGCACAGGGATGTCCTTACCCTGTCCACCACAGGGATGTCCTCCCCACTGTCCACCAGATGGATATCCTTCCCAGTGTTCACCACAAGGAGGTCCTTCCCAATATCATCAACAGTGACTTCCTTCCCACTGTCCACAACATAAATGTTCTTCCCACTGTCCACCACAGGGTCATCCTCACCACTGTCCACCACTGGGATGTTCTAACCACTGTTCACCAGAGGGACATCTTCCCCAATGTGCACAAAAGGAACATGCATTTAATATCCACAACAGGGATGTCCTTCCCACTGTCCACCAAGAGAGGTCCTACCTGCTCTCCACCACAAGGACTCTCTGCGCACTCTCCACCATAGAACGTCATTTCCACTGTCCACCACAGGTACAGACTCTCCAGTGTCCACCATAGGGACATTCTTTCCATTGTTCTCCACAGATAGGTCCTTTCCACTGTGACCACAGGGACATTCTTCCCACTGTCCACTACAGAGATGTCCTCCCCACTGTGCACCACAAGGATGTCCTCCCCACTTTAAACAAAAATGTCCTCCCCACTGTCCACCACAGAGACATCTTATCCATGTCCACCACAGGTAGGTTCCCCCACTGTCCACCATAAGAACATATTCCCTTGTCCACAACATGGACATCCTTACACTGTCCACAAAAAGGACATTATTCCCACAGTCTAGCACAGTGATGTCCTCCCCACTGTCCACTACAGGGATGTTCTAAACACTATCCACCACAGTGAGGTCCACCCAACTGTCCACCACAGAGATTTCCTCCCAATTGTCCATCAGAGAGGTCCTCCCCACTGTCCACCACAGGGATGTCCTTCTGTGTACCACAAGGACATCCATAAAACTGTCCACCACAAGGTCATCTTCAGCAATGTACAGCACAGTGATGTCCTTCCCACTGTTCACAACAGGGACATCCTTCTGTGCACAACAGGGACATCCTGACCAATGTGTACCACAGGGACTTCCTTTCCACTGTCCACCACAGGGACATCCTCCCCAATGTTCACTACAGAGTGGACCACCCCACAGTTCACCACATGGACGTCTTTCCCACAGTCCACCAAAGGGACATCCTCCTCACTTTGCACCAAAGGGACATCCTCCTATGCATAACAGGGACATTCTCACAACTGTGCACCACAGGAATATTCTTTCCACTGTCCACAACAGAGAAGTCCTTCGTACTGTAGACTACAAAAATGCCCTCCCTGCTGTCCACCACAGGGACATTCTTCCCACTTTTTGCCACAGAAACGTCCTCCCCACTGTCCACCAAAGGGATGTCCTCCCCACATACTGCCACAGAGACGTCCATCCCACTGTCCACAACAGAAATATCCTCCCCAATGTCAACCACAGGGAAGTCTTCCCAACTCTCCACCACTGGGACGTTCTTTCCATGGTCCACCAAACAGATGTCCTTCCCACTGTCCTCCACAGGGATATCCTCCTCTGTACTACAATGACATCCTTACCACTGTCCACAACATGGTTGTTCTCAACAATATGCACTACTGGGAAATCCTCACTGCTGTCCACCACACGAATATACTCGGCACTATATATCACAGGGACATCATACCCACTGTCCACCACAGGGAGGTCCTCCCCTCTGTCCACCACAGGGACATCCTTCTGCCTCTCCACCACAGTGATGTCCTCTCCACTGTCTTCCAAAGGGACGTCCTTCCCACTGTCGACCACAAGGACGTCACTACAACGGTCCACCACAGGGACGTCTGCTTCTCTGTCCACCACAGGGATGTCCTTCCCACTGTACACCACAGGAACATCCTCCTGTGAACAACAGGGATGTTCTTACCACTGTCCACCCCAGCGATGTCTTCTGCACTCCCCACTACAAGGGCATCCTTCTCACTGTCCACCAAAGAGACAATCTCTTGTGCACCACATGAGCATTGTCCTTATTGTCCACAAGGCCGTCATCTACACCATCCACCACAGTGAAATCCTCCCAACTGTCCACAACATGGATGTCCTTCCAACTACCAAACACAGAGACGTCCTTCTCACTGTAAACAACAGGGACATCCTCCCCACTGTGCACCACAGGGACATCCTCCTGTCCACCACAGGGACGTCATTCCCTCTGTCTACCTCAGTGATATCCTCCGCTCAGACCATAACAGGGATGTCATTCCCACTTTCCACCACAGGGACATCCACTCCACTGTCCACAAAAGGGTCATCCTTCCCACTGTCCACCAAAAGGTTTTTCCCAATGTCCACAACAGGGACGTCCTTCCCATAGTCCACACCATGTACGTGCTTTAAATGTCCACCAAATGGACTTCTTTCCCACTGTCCACCACAGGGAAGTCTTCTCTACTGTCCACTACAAGGATGTCCTTTCCACTGTCCACAACAGGCATGTCCTTCCCACTGTCCACCAAAGGGACATCCATCCCATCGTCCACAGCACAGACATCTTCCCCACTATCCATCACATGGACATCCTTCCCACTGTCCACCGCATGGATGTCCTAACCCACAGTCCACAAGAGTGTGGTTCTCCCCACCGTCCACCACAGGGACATCCTACTCTGCACAAGAGGGATGTCCTCACCACTGTGCACCACAGGGACATACTTTGCCTTATCCACCACAGGGACGTCATTCCCACTGTCCACCAAAGTGAGGTCTTCACTGCTGTCCACAACAGGGGCATCCTTACCACTGTCCACCACAAGGATGTCCTCCCCACTTACCAAACAGGGATGTCCTCCCCACTGCCCACCACAGGGACATCCTACCCATGTCCACCACAGGAAGGTCTTCCACACTCTCCAACATATGGACATCTTTCTGACTATGCACCACAAGGATGTTCTCCATTGCACCACAGTAACATCCTCCCCACTGTCCACCACAGTGAAAACCTACCCACTGTACACCACAGGGATGTCCTCCCCACTGTCTACAACAGGGATGCCCTTCCCACAATTCAAAACAGAGAGGTCCTCCCAGCTGTCCTCCACAGGGACCTCCTTCCCTCTGTCCACCTCAGTGATATCCTCCCCTCAGAAAATAACAGGGATGTCCTTCCCACTTTCCACCACAGGGACATCCTTCCAACTGTCCACAAGAGGGTCATCCTTCCCACTGTCCACCAGAAAGTCTTTCCCAATATCCACAACAGGGACGTCCTTCTAACAGTCCACACCATATATGTCCTTCAAATGTCCAACACAGGGACCTCCTTTGCACTGTCCACCACAGGGAAGTGCTCTCTACTGTTCACCACAAGGATGTCCTTTCCACTGTTCACCACAGGGTTTTCCTCCACACTGTCCACAACAGGCATGTCCTTTTCACTCACCACCACAGGGACCTCCTTCCCACTTTCCACCACAGGGAAATTCTCTCTACTGTCCAACACACGGTTGTCTTTTCCACTGTCCACCACAGGGATGTCCACTGCACTGTCCACAACAGGCATGTCCTTCCCACTCTGCACCACAGAAAGGTACAACCTGCTGACCACAACAGGAACTGACTTCCTAATGTCCAGCTCAATGATGTCCTTTCCTCTGTCCACCACAGGGACATCCTTCCTACTGTCCACCACATGGTGGTCCTCCCCACTGTCAACCAGAGGGACAGGCTTGCCACTGTAGAACACATGGACATTCTTCCCAAAGTCCACAACATATACATCCTTCCCATGATCCACAACATAAATGTCCTTCCCACTCTCCACAACAGGGACCTTCTTCCCACAGTTCACCACATTGAGTTCCTCCCTACTATCCACCACAAGGATGTCAATAGCACTGTCCACCAAAGTGACAACCTCCCCACTCTCCACCACAGGGACTTCCTTCCCACTGTTCACCACAAGGAGGTCTTTCCCAATGTCCACCAAAGAAACCTCCTTCTCACTGTCCACCATAGGGAAGTCGCCACTACTGTCCACCACAGGTTTGGCATTTCCAGTGTCCACCAAAGGGACGTCCTCCACACTGTCCCCAATAGGCATGTCCTTCCCACTGTCTACCACAGAAAGGTTCACCCTGCTGTCCACAAAAGGAACATACTTCCCAATGTCCACTAAATGATGTCCTCTCCTATGTGCACCAAAGAGACATTTATTTATTTAAATAAAATATCTTTTAAAAAGCACAAGAAGTTAAGTGTAAAAAAAAGATTCAGCTGTAGGGCATTTTTTTAGTGATTGATGGGGGAGGGGCAAGCCCATTGTGGGCAGTGCTATTCTCAGAGCTGGTGGTCTTGGGTTCTGCAAGAAAGCGGCTGATCAAGCTATGGGGAACAAGCCAGTAAGCAGCACCCTCCAATGGCCTCTGCTTCATCTCCTGCTTCCAGGTTCCTGCTCTGTTTGAATTCCTGTTCTGACTTCTTTCAGTGATGAACAGTGACATGGAAATGTAAGTCAAATAAATGCTTTCTTCCCCAAGTTGTTTTTTGGTCATGGTGTTTCATTGCAGTAATAGAAACCCTGACTAAGACAAGTTGGTACCAGGGAGCAGGGTATTGCTGTGACAGACTTGACTTTGTTATTTTTGAGAGGATTATGGAAGGACTTTGGAACGTTGGGCTAGAAAAGCCATCGGATGTTCAAAACTTGGTTAGCTGTTCTATGAAGGCTTGGAAGATAAGAATTTGAGGGCTATGCTAAAGATAGAGGCCTGGTTTGTGAATTTCAGATGAAAGATTAAAGACCATTTGTTACTTAGAATTCAGATTCTGTGGTTCTGGTCAGCTAGGGCTGAAGAAGAATCAGTTGTGATTAACAAGATACCAGAACTACTAAAGTGAAACCTTTGATTTTTTCTTCTGGGAAACTTGATGCTGACCAACTGGAGCTAAGAAATTAGAAGTGATTAGAAGAGACCAGCATCATCGAGGTGAAAGCTGGGAAGTGTTTCCTGAGAGCACACAGAAGTTGTGTTTCAGAACTGGCTGAGGTTGTATTGTGGGCTGGCAGTTGAACTTGGTAGTGTAAGAGTGACCCAGGTAGTACTGGTTTTGAGGGTACAAAGGGGTCATGGAGAGCAGCTGAGACTTGGCACTGTGAGAGCCCAGGAAAAGCTATTGGTGAAGGTGCAGCCTCAGTGGAAGTTGAAAGCCCAGGACTGAAGGAGTCATGCAGAGAAGATGAGGCTTTGCACCCACCAGGAAGAGAGCCTATGAGAGGCTATTGGTGAATGTGCAGCCAAGATGCAGCAGAAGATTGGAGAAGCCAAAAGAACAGGATGACCATCGACAACAGCAGTAGTGGTGGGGTGGAGCCTACTGGATCTTAGTAGTTGTGTGTGTTTCAGAGGATGGGGCTCAAGTCCCTTGGAGGAACCCAGAAAATCATGAGTAAATCCCATACATTGGATGTTGAGTTATTTATATTGTTGGAGTTTAGTTTTGCTTTCTTCAGATTATGACTATGCCTTGGTGCTTCCCTATTGAACTAAGAAAATATTTAACTTATTTTTTACCTTATTGGAGCCCACAGTTGACTGAGTTTTTTAAAAGAGATTTTTAAGTTTTTAAAAGACACCTTGGATTTTTTTTTCGAGACAGGGTTGCTCTATGTAGCCCTGGCTGTCCTGGAACTCACTCTGTAGACCAGGCTGGCCTTGAACTCCCAAGTGCTAGGATTAAAGGCATGTGCCACCATTGCCAGGGGACACCTTGGATTTTTTTAGAGACAAATTTTAAGGTGTTTCAATTTGTAAAAATGGTGGGAATTTTAAAATTTGCAAAATGTTTTATGTTGTGATGTTGATGTTAATGTGTGACCTTAGAAATGGATAAGAAAGGACAGGTTATAAACTAACAACAATATGTTCATGTGTCACGTTAAAAAGGGGTCAGTTGTGTTGGATAGTTTTATGTCAACTTGACACAAGCTAGAACCACCTGAAAGGAGGGAACCTCAATTACGAAGATGCCTCTATAAGATGCAGCTGTAGGACTTTTTCTCCATAAATGATTAATGGGAGGTCCCAGCTCACTGTAGGCAGTGCCATCCCTGGATTTCTGATCCTGGGTTCTACAAGAATGCACGCTGAACAAAGCCACAGGGAGCAAGCCAGTAAGCAGCACCCCTCTATGGCCTCTGCATCAGCTCCTGCCTCCAGGTTCCTGCCCTGTGTGAGTTCCTGTCCTGACTTCCTTTGGTGATAGACTACGGATGTGGAAGTGTAAGCCACATAAATCCTTTTTTTCCCCTTAACTTGACTTTTTTGGTCATGATGTTTCTTCGAAGCAATAAAACCCCCAAGACTGACCAAAAGCAACTTGAAGAGGAAAGGATTAATTCCAACTTACAGCTTATGATCCATCACCCAGGCGGATCAGGACAAAAAACCTGGAGGCAGGCATTGAGGCAGAGGCCACAGAGGTATGATGCTCACTGGCATTCTCGTGGTTTGCTTTCTACTACATCCTGAGGTCTGGACCCTCCCACAGCAATCATGAACCAAGAAAGTACACCAGGTGCTTGTCTGAAGGCCATTCTGACAGGGATATTTTCACTGCCTGCATAGTTTTCTAAAATCTCTACTTCTCTGCAGCCTTCCTCCTGTTACAGCCGCAACCGTAAAGGATGGCTTTCTTCTGGAAACACGCTTTTTGTTCTTAGAATAATGTTTTCTGGTATTAATGGACAAACAACATTGAGAATAGACCCTGGGCATTCAGCCCAGTTCATTTACTATCTAAGTAATTCAGTCCTGCCCACTTGCCTTGTAGTGTGTGGGATTCAGATTTGTGCGTGAGCAATATGATAAACCATTGCACACCACCAGTCTTTGGGGATGCTGGAAAATAGTTCAAACTGAGAATACTCACCTCCGTTAAATTCTGAGCTCGTTTAGAGCATAAAGTTAATTTCTGGCTGTTGGGTATCTACAGCTCAAACTTAACACTCTCGTAGCAGGATCTAGACCTGCCTGGGGCTACCCTTGCAGTGCCAACAAGTTGCTGTCCTATGTGTCCCTGTTCTGAGTAACTACCTCTTCATTCTCCAGTGACAGTCTCAGGTGGTTTCCCTGTCACCAAAACCTCATGATAAAACTGTGTCTTCATTGGTCACTTCCCTTCCCATGTCCCTGATTCTTGAACGCATTCCAGTTGGACTGGCACACCGAGGCTGGTTTCTTGGCAGCTCTTGGCCTGGTTCCCTCCCTTGAGACAATGCTCTCTCCCGCCTTCCTGGATGGTGCTTCTTTGGTTCCTTCTTTTGACATTCCTTCTGTTGTTTTTAAACCTTTAAAGTTTGGAATTATCAAGAGCTCAGCCCCTTTTTCTTTTCTTTGTCTCTCACCCCTGAAATTAGTTTATCTAGTCACAAATACTGTAGTGGCTTAGGCTGTGTTTTAGGTTTAAATTGCTGGGCTTATGAGAGCTATGAAACAAAATGCCTTTAACTTGGAAGCCCCTCTTGTCCAAGGACAGATAACATCCTAGAACGTCGTACATGTAATATAGCATGCCAACAAACCATGTGGTTTTACTTCTGTTAACGAGTGTGGTTACCCCAGTGGTAGAGGATGCATGCTCGATTCCTATATAACTCAGACATTTTGGCTACACCAGTCTCTTGGTCTATGATGTATCTCTTGCTCTCCCTCCTTCTTTCTCCTCTCATGGTTAGCTTTAGTCAGGCCATGCTCTGCCTGAACTCTGCCCTCTGCCTGCTTTCTCCCTTATAGCTACAATACAGATCTCCACACTTGACAAGTGATCATGTCCTCCCTCTTTGATTTCACTTTTCCCATTTAATTTCCATTTAAAAAAAGATGTTTCTAATTGTGTGTGGGTGTGTGCGCACACGCACGCGCACGTGCCGTGCCTCCAGAGGACAGAAGAGGACATAGAATTCTCTGGGACTGGAGTTAGATGAGGTTGTTAGCTACCTGATATGGATGTGTGCTGGTGAAAGAGTTAAAATTTTTTAAACCTTCCACAGATGGAGTCAAAAGTGAAGATCAGCTTGTTCTGCACTCTGGGTCCTAGGAAACTAGCTATCCACAAGACAAAATAGATAAGCTAAGAGTTCAGAGCTGGGAGTTCAGGACAGCATGACCAAGCGCTATGGGTACCAGGAACTAAAAACAAACCATAAGATAGACTAAATAGGGTTTAAGCTGAGAGTTCAAGTCAGCGTGCCTGTGCATCCTGGATACCAGGAACTTGGCTGACTATAGGCTCTTAGAGAATAGCCTGTTCCTTGTACCCTGTCACAAACTGAATAATGGGCTGGGACTTTCCACGAGTGCTCTCCAATAGCCCTCCCTTACTCCCCCTGGGTTGTGGCCCCCCCATAAGTTGTGGTTTTGGGCTTTAAATTCTGTCTCCAAAGCCCCGGGGTCGGACCCCACTGCCCCATGCATGGGTCATGGGTCTTGACCTCAGTATACTGATTAAAATATGCCTCTTGCTGATTACATCAAGTTTGGTATCTTGCAGTTAATAAGTGGCCGAGAATTCTCGAGGCTTGAGTGAGGTCCTACATTTGTGGGGGCCTTACACTGGGACCTAAGCTCTAGTCCTCTGTGAGTCCACTGAGCCATCTCTTCAGCCTCTTAATGTTCTGCTTAACACTTACCTCACCAACTAAGTGTAAATGCTACGATCCCACCAACTAGGATGGTGTCTGCTGCACCACAAGCATTTAATGTAAACTAGCTGAGCAAAAGGAGGAAGAGAAGAACAGATAGGGTGTGTAACTTGGAGCATTAGATGTGTCCTGTGAACAGATCTCTCTAGTAAACATGGAGCAGGTTTTTCTTACTTGCGTGGTGGATGTTCATTTCTCTCTTCCCTGTTAAAGGGGATTCTGCATGATTCAGTTAGGCTTCTTTTCCTAAAGACTGGGGGGAGGGGGGTCCCTGATCCCTAGAGGAAGTAGATGAGGTGAGGGGGTGAGTGTTGGAGGTGGAAGGGCAGATTAAGACAGTGGCAGTCAAGTGTGTGTGTGTGTGTGTGTGTGTGTGTGTGTCTGTGTGTGTGTGTGTGTGTGTGTGTGTGTGTGTGTGTGTGTGTGTGTGTGTATGTGCCTGTGTGGTAAAATGGTTGCTGCCTAGTAATAGGCTGGTGAGTGTTGGCTGGCTCAGGTCATTTCAGATGTTTTCTGAGGATGGATTTCCAAAAGCGAATCACCTGGCCAAATGCTCTAGACATTTTTAAAGCCCCAAGTGCTTTCTAAGAGAAGTCACACCATTTAGCCTTTGTTTTCAAGTCTAGAAACATAAAGTGGTCATATGTTATTCCATTTTACAGCTAGAAAACAGCAGTTTGGAGAGAGGAAGGAGCTGTACAAATGGGAAACCACCTTCTGTCCAACTGCAAGCCACCTTCCTCCCCTTACACAAACAACATGGCAACTCTGGTGGTCACATAAAACTGTAGGTCTTTGCTATGAGGGAGGAGCCTCGTTAGTAGGGACAGAGACTGAGACAGTGGGAGGTGGACCTACCCACACCTTCCAGGGTGTGACCAGAACTGTAATTTCTCAGGACCACTCCAGCCATATTTCTTTGCCTTGCTTTGATCTGCCTTCCGTGTTCTCAAGGTTAACCTTGTGAAGTTTCATGATCAGCAGCAGGGCTGTGATGGATATTCATGTAGACCGATATGGAAGTTAATTAATACCCATGACCACACACAGGGTAAGCAGAAATGAAGCCAGTGACAATTACCAATCTTGACAGAAGGGACAAAAATTACAAGGAACCGTTAGCGGACCTCATCAGTGTGTGGCTGCATAATATGGACCACGCATGCATCTAATCATCACGGAAATGGCGACGGCACCTTAGGAGCACACCCCCTTTCAGCATCGTTTGGAAATCTTTAGGACCTTGTGTCAGAAATAGCTCCTCTAGGATTCTGAGAATTCTGATCTCTAATTCTTCCTGTGTCTTCCTAGTTCTGAGCTATACATATCCGATTACTCTCATGTGGGGAGTTAATTGGGGGCTTGGGGGAAGGGAAGACAACCAAGCTCCTGGGTTCTAGAAATACCATTTACTTTTTCTGTGCTTTTTAAAAAGAAAAACCACAATAAGGAACATACTCACAGCAAACGTTCTAGAGTTGTCTCAGTGAACAGTGCAGCTGACTCACAACAAAGTGCCGAGACCTCCTTTTATTGACTTCTTAACATATGCCCACCAGAAAATCCCAGGCATCTGGTTTTAAGTGGTTCTGGAGGTTCAATGTGGTTGGGGGGTTTTGTGCTCTGCTCATGAGAGACTGTAATGTCAGAGTATTCCCTGAGCTAACCCTCAAATGAAATGAGTCTGTCTTAGGGCTTCTTTGGGTCTACTTTCAGCTAGAATCAAGCCCCCGCATCAATGCCAACTTCTATCCCTTTTTTATCTTTTGCATGAAAACAAAAGGATAATATTGGGTTGGGGTTTGATCATGAGAGTGGAACCTATTGTAGAGCATCCACCAGAGAAGACTGCTTGGACATAGCTTTAAGCCAAAAGAAAGCCTTTATTAGCCAGCTGGTGACTACACTGGCTGCTCTGGATCCCAGTGTAGCCCCAAGCTTTTCTCAGGATGAGCTTTTAAGCCCAAAACCCACATTCTGGGTTGACGTGCTTCAGTTAACAAGAACAGTTAGCCAGGAGCGAATTACAGATGCAAAAAGCAAGGTTAGTACATTTTGAGACTTTTCCCAGAACTGTATGGACTTTGATGGATTAGGTCTTTTGTTTTAGTTTTGGCAGGTGGTGCTGTCCATATGTTGAATTTTATAGCCTGAATGGCATTTCCATCATGGAGTCAGCTGTGCTAAGGTTTGGGGTCTCTTACAGAGCCTTCATGAATAGGATTAGTTTTTTTTTTAAAAAAGACCCCAGCAAGCTGCCTTGTCTACCTTCTAAAAATAGGAGCAAACTGCCTATGCCATCCCTGAATCTTCCAGGGCCTTGAATGTATACTTCTCAGTCTTCAGAGACAAACCTGTATTTTTTATGTTACTCAGCTTATGATATTTTGTTACCAGAAACCTGAAAAGAGACTATTCATGGCTGTGATTTCATTTTATGTTAACAGCCCTCTGAGGCAGAGATTATTCAGTTTATTTTATAAAGAAGCTAAAGCTTAGGTTTAGGTAGTCCCTGTGGTTTACAGTGTGGGGGATATTCATGTTGTGGACAGTGGTGAGTACGTCTCTGTTGTGGACATTGGTGAGGACAACCATGTTGTGGACAGTGGTAAGAATGTCCTTGTAGTACACAGGAGAATGTCCCTGTGGTGGACAATGGGAAGGAAATCTCTTTGGTGAACAGTGAAAAGGACATCCCTGTGGTGGACAGTTGGGAGGACCTCCCTGTGGTGAACAGTGGAGAGGATATTTCTGTGGTGGACAGTGGGATATACATGCTTCTTGTGGAAAGTGTGGAGGACGTCAATGTGGTTGACAGTGGAAAGGACACCCCTGTGGTGGACAGTAGAGAGGACTTCCCTGTGGTAGACAGTGGGAATGAGCTCCCTGTGGTGGACAGTGGGAAGGACATACATGTTGTGGACTGTTGGAAGAACGTCCCTGTTGTGGACATTGGGAAAGACCTCTTTGTGGTGGACAGTGGGAAGGGTGTGCCTCTGGTGGACAGTGGGAAGGACCTCCTTGCAGTGGACAGTGAGGATATCCCTGTTATGATCTGAGGAGAGGATATCACAGAGGTGGACAGTTGGGAAGACCTCCTTTTAGTGGACAGTGGGGAGGATATTTCTGTTGTGGATAGTGGGGAGGACGTCCCCGTGGTGGACAGTGGAAAGGACATCCCTTAGATGGACGGTTGATAGGATCTCCCTGTGGTGGACAGTGAAAAGGAGGTTCCTGTGGTGGACAGTGGGAAGGACATTTATATTGTGTACTGTGGGAAGAACATCTCTGTTGGGACATTGTGAAAGACCTCCTTGTGGTGAAGGAGAAGACCTTCCTGTGGGTAGAAGGTCCCTTTTGTGGATAAAGGGGAGGACATCACTTAGGTGGACAGTGGGAAGGACATCTCTGTTTTGGACAGTGGAAAGGATGTCACTGTTTTGGACAGTGGTAAGGACATCCCTGTGGAGGACAGTAGAGAGGAACTTTCTGTGGTTAACCGTGGAAAAAAGGCCCATGCATTGAACAGTGGTGAGGACATTTATGTTGTAGATTGTGGGAAGGATGTCCATGGTGTGGACATTGGGAAGGACCTCCATGTGGTGAACAGTGGGAAGCATGTCCATCTCGTGGACAGTGGTTAGAAACACAATGTGGTGGAAATTGGGGAGGAACTTTGTGGTGGACAGTGGGAAGAACATCCCTGTTGTGGACAGTGGGGCTAATATTTCTGTGGAGGACAACTGAAATGAAATCCCTGTGGTGGACAGTGGAAAGGACCTACTTGTGGTGGAGATTTGGGAGGACCTTGTGTGGTACACAGTGTGTAGAACATCCCTGTAGTGTACAGTGGGTAGTATGTTCCTGTGATGGACACTGGGGAGGAAATTACTGTAGTTGACAGGGGAAAGAACATCCCCATTTTAGAAGTGGGGAGGACATCCCTGTGGTGGACAGTGGAAAGGACATCACTTTAATGGACAGTAGAGAGGACATCCCTGTGGTGTACAGTGGGAAGGAGGTCCCTGTGGTGGACATTGGAAGTACATATACAGTGTGGACTGTGGGAGGAACATCTCGGTTCTGGACATTGGGTAAGACCTCCTTGTGGTGAACCTTGGAACGAATGTTCCTCTTGTGGACAGAGGGAAGGAAGTCACTTAGTTGGACAGTGGGAAGAACATCCCTTTGGTGAAGGGTGGGGAGGACCTTTCTGTGGTGGACAGTGGGAATGACATCCCTGTTTGGACAGTGGGGAGGATGTCACTGGTTTGGACAGTGTTAAGGACATCCCTCTGGTGGACAGTAGAGAGGACCTTTCTGTGGTGAACAGTGGGAAGAAGTTCCATGTGTTCGACAGTGGGGAGGGCATTTATGTTGTAGATTTTGGGAAGGACGTCCATATTTTGGACATTGGGAAAAACCTCCCTGTGATGGACAGTGGGAAGCATGTACCTCTTGTGGACAGTGGGAAGGAAGTCTCTGTGGTGGACATAGGAGAGAACATCATTTAGTGGACATTGGGAAGTATGTTCCTGTTGTGGACAGCAGGGTGTACCTTTCTGTGGTAGACAGTGGGAAGGACATGCCTGTTGTGGACAGTGTGGAGGACATCTTTTTGGTGGACAGTGGAAAGGACATCCCTGTGGTGGACAGTAGAGAGGACATCATTGTGGTAGATAGTGGGAGGGAGGTCCCTGTGGTGGACCATGGAAAGTACATGCCTGTTGTGGACAGAGCAGAGGACAACACTATGGTGGACATTGGAAAGGACATCCCTGTGGTGGACAGTAGAGAGGACTTCCCTGTGGTGGACAGTGAGAAGGAGGTCCCTGTGGTGGACATTGGAAGGACATATATGTTGTGGACTGTGGGAAAGACGTTCCTGTTTTGGACATTGGGAAAGACCTCCTTGTGGTGAACAGTGGGAAGGATGTATCTCTGGTGGACATTGGGGAGGAACTCCCTGTGGTGGACAGTGGGAAGGTGTCCCTGTGGTGAAGAGAAGGGAGGTCATCACTTAGGTGGACAGTCATAAGGACATCCCTGTGGTGGATTGTAGGGAGGACACCTCTGTGGTGAACATTGGGAAGAAGGTCCCTGTGGTGGAGAGTGGGAAGGACATTTATGTTGTGGATTGCGGGAAAAACATACATGTTGTGGACATTAGGAAGGACCTTCGTGTGTTCTACAGTGGCAAGCATGTCCCTCTGGTGGACAGTGGGGAGGACCACCATGTGGTGGATAGTGGGAAGAACGTCCCTGTGGTGGACAGAGGAAAGGACATCATTCAGTGGACATTGGGAAGTATGATCCTGTTGTGGACAGCAGGGTGTACCTTTCTGTGGTGGACATCCCTGTTTTGGAAATTGGGAAAGACCTCTTTGTGGTGGACAGTGAGAAGGTTGTGCCTCTGGTGGATAGTGGGTAGGACCTTCGTGTGGTGGACAGTGGGAAGGACATCCCTGTTATGATCTGAGGAGAAAATATCACTAAGGTGACAGTGGGAAGGACATTCTCTTGGTGGACAGCAGGGAGTACCTTTCTGGTGTGAATAGTGGGAAGGACATCTCTGTTGTAGACAGTGGGGAGGACATCTTGGTGGTGGACAGTGAGGAGGATTTCACTGTGATGGACAGTTGGGAGGATGTTACTGTGGTGCACTGGAGAATGTCCCTGTGGTGCATAGTTGGAAGGATGTTTATATGGTGGAGAGTGCGGTGGACATCTCTGTGGTGGACAGTGGTTAAGACATCCCTGTTGTGCACAGAAGGATGTCCCTGTGCTTCACAGTAGGAAAGATGTCCCTGTTGTTTACAGTGGGAAGGACTTCACTGTGTTTGATAGTTGGGAGGACATCTGTGTTGTGAAAAGTTTGGAGGATGTTTCTTTTTTTATTTTTTATTTTTTTTATTTTTTCCTTTTTTATTAGATATTTTATTTACACTTCAGATGCCATCCCCTTTCCCCATTCCCCCATTAGAAAACCCCTATCACTTGCCCCCTTTTTCTTTTTGCACATATGCATTTTTTTAAAAATGTTAATCATAGGCTTTATAAGTATGGTATTGTTCAATCTGAGGTGTAACCCACTACCCAACCTAGATATATCAACTATCTTTGACAGGTGGAGATACATGAACATCTGACTCCCTGTCTTCCCCCTCTTTCTCTCTTTCATCACCTAGCTTCTCCTCTCCTCCTTCTCCTCCTCTTTTTACTCCTTCTCTTCCTCTCAGTACTCCTTCCACCTTAGCTCCTCCTACATATCACCCTTCCTGTTAAAATGAAACTTTTCTCTCAAAATACAATTACAGCTTAATTATGCCAATTTGTATCTGTGAGGTACAAGATAGTCCTCATACCCAGTCCAACATTTTGTTGACTAACCAGAACCTCTGTCGTCTCTCCTAACTATAACACTTAGTTCTGAACCTGGCTTTTTCCTTGGCTTTAGGAGGAATGTCAGCTGATGACCATCCACTCAAATCTTTTCTCTCAAAGTAAATAGCCAGAATTGGCTATGAGGCTATAAGTTTTCAACCCCGTCAGAAATCCAGAATGACTGAGTTAACTACAATTGTAGGAAGCACAAAGCATAGCTTCTAAAATTTAGCCAATTTATAGAGACCTCTGAACACCTGGACACTCCCTCTACTATAAAACGTTGGAGCATCTGTTCTTCTGCCTTCTGGCCCAGGATCATCTGACAGACCTTAGTGCTGCAGAATTATTAAGAGCTGAATACTCTGTCTAGGTAGATATAATCAGTCGACTGTTCTGCAAGTGTGTCCTTTTCTGGACAGTAATTTGTCTGTAGAAGGACAGAGTCACTTCTTGTCTAGTGGCTGTCTCACCACAACAGGAGTAACTCTAAAGATGCTCAATTTCTTCTTAGAATTCAATATAGGAAGCTGTCAGGAGCAGACCGGTCTCTAATCAAAATGAACATTAATACAGAAATGTTTGTCATGTCAATTCTGTGGGTTTCTGATGTTTTGAAAACCAACTACCCATGTAAGGTAATCTGGACTGTTGCCTGTTAACTCCACTCAGCTATTTCTAAATAAAGCATAGAAAACACCCTAACAATAAACTCCAACCCATGAATTTGCTGTAGTCCCTTAACTCACAGGCTGACCATCTCAAATCAGTTTTAAAAACTTAAAGACGGACTGGATCTAAGCCTTGTATTCCTAAGTGTGTTATACTGGTACAATGCCTATGAGGGTAACAATATTCATCTCACTCTTATATCAATAAGAAGCTCGTACCAATGAAAACCTTAAAATTTGTAATCAGAGTAAATTGGTGCTGTTTAAGAATTTATATCTTCATCTTGATACTAATTATACAGATTTCTACTAATAGGTTATGGCTATGCAATAAACCCTAGCTAATCCTCTCTATTCCCACAAAACCACTACTTTTCCCTAGAAAGACACCCCAACATTTACCACCTTAGTCCCCAAGCCCAGAGAATAGGGGTGCTGACTCTTCATTAGCTTCTTCAAGCTTACTATGGGAGTTGAGATAATTAGAAGAGGAGTGGGGGAAAGAGCAAATTGAAAAGCCTCTGATGCTGTTTCTTTACTGCCTCCAGATGGAATTCCCGGACATCAGAGGTTTGAGCAGGTCTGCCCAGCTTGCTTGTTGAGACCAAGGCTGATCATTCTGCAACATACAATTCTCAAAAGAAATTTTAGTAACAAGATAGTTTTTTTTTTTACAGAGGGCTGACATTTTATTAAGGATGTTGGTTCTAACCGCTTTTCTTTTTTTCCCTCTTTTATTGGATATTATATTTACATTTCAAATTTTATCCCCTTACCGCATTCCCCCCACCTCCCAGGGACCCCTTATCCCACCCGCCTCCTCCTGCTTCTATGATGGTGTTTTCCCACCTACCCCCCAATCCCCCTCTCCACCCTCAGATTACCCCCCCCCACTCAGTGCAAAGCCTTCAAGGTACCATTGACCTCATCTCCCACCTATGCCCAACAAGGCTATCCTCCCCTACATATACAGCTGGAGTCATGTGGCTCTCCATATGTGCTCCTAGGCTGGTGGTTTAGACCCTGGGGAGCTCTGGCTGGTTGGTATTGTTGCTCTTCTCATGGGGCCACCAACCCTTTAGGCTCCTTCAGTTTACTCTCTAACTTCGCCATTGGGAACCTTTGATCAAATTAATGGTTAGCTGTGAGTATCTGCCTCTGGGTATATCAGACATGGAGGACCCCTAATGAGACAGCCTTATCAGGCTGCTGTCAGCTTTCCCTTTCTGACATCCATATCAGCGTCTATTTTTGGTGACTGCACATGGAATGAATACCCACGTGGAATGGTCTCCATATAACCTCTCCTTCAGATTCTGTCCCACACTTTGTCTGCATATTTGCTCCCTTGAGTTTTTAGTCATTCCTTCTAAGAAAGACCTAGGCATCCTCACTTGTTCTTTCTTCTTCATGAGCTTCATGTCGTCTGGTAGTTGAATCTTTGTTGTTTCAAAATTTGGGCTAATTTCCGCTTATCAGTGAGTAAATACCATGTATGTTCTTTTGTGATTAGGTTACCTCACTCAGGATGATATTTTGTAGTTCCATCCATTTACCTAAGAATTTCTCAAATTCATTATTTTTAATAGCTGAGTAATATTCCATTGTGTAAATGTACCACATTTTTTGTATCAATTCCTCTGTTGAAGGGCATCTGGGATTTTTCCAGCTTTTGGCTATTATAAATAAGGCTGCTATGAACATAGTGGAGTATATGTCTTTGTTATATGTTGGGGCATTTTCTGGGTATATGTCCAGGAGTGGTATAGCTGGGTCCTCAGGTAGTGCTATGTCCAATTTTCTGGGGAACCGCCAGACTGACTTCCAGAGTGGTTGTACCAGTTTGCAACCCCACCAACAATTAAGGAGTGTTCCTCTTTCTTCACATCCTCGCCAGCATCTACTATCACCTGAATTTTTGATCTTAGCTATTCTGACTGGTGTGAGGTGGTATCTCAGTGTTGTTTTGATTTGCATTTCCCTGATGACTAAGGATGTTGAACATTTCTTAAGGTGCTTCTCGGCCATTCATGTCTCCACAGTTGAGAATTCTTTGTTTAGCTCTGTACCCCATTTTTAATGGGGTTATTTTGTTGTTTGGTGTCTAATTTCTTGAGTTTTTTGTATATATTTTGTAGATATTAGCCCTCTATCAGATGTAGGATTGGTAAAGATCTTTTCCAAATCTGTTGGTTGCCATTTTGTCTTGTTGACAGTGTCCTTTGCCTTACAGAAGCTTTGCAATTTGATGAGGTCCCATTTGTCAATTCTTTTTTTTTTCTTTTTTTTTGTTTTTTTTTTATTAGATACTTTATTTACACTTCAGATGCCATCCCCTTTCCCCATTCCCCCCCACCCCCCTTAGAAAACCCCTATCCCATGCCCCCTTTTCCTTTTTGCATTTATACATTTTTTTAAATAATGTTAATCATAAGCGTTATAAGTTTGGAATTGTTCAATCAGAGGTGTAACCCACTGACTGACCTAGATATAACAACTATCTTTGACTGGTGGAGATACATGAATATCTGCCTCCCTGTCTCCCCCCTCTTTCTCTCTTTCATCACCTAGCTTCTCCTATCCTTCTTCTCCTCCTCTTCTTACTCCTTTTCTTGCTCTCAGTACTCCTCCTACCTTAGCTCCTCCTACACATCACCCTTCCTGTTAAAATGAAACTTTTCTCTCGAAATACAATTAGAGCATAATTATGCCAATTTGTACCAGTGAGGTACAAGATAGTCCTAATACCCCGTCCATCATTTTGTTGACTAACCAGCACCTCTGTCATCTATCCTAACTAAAACATTTAGTTTTGAACCTGGATTTAGGATGAATGTCAGCTGACTACCATCCACTCAAATCTTTTCTCTTATGGTAAATAGCTATAAGTTTTCAACCCCGTCAGAAATCCAGAATGACTGAGTTAACTATAATTGTGGGAAGCACAAAGCATAGCTTCTAAAACTTAGCCAATTTATAGAGACCTCTGAACACCTGAAAAGCCCCTATACTACCGAACGTTGGAGCATCAAATCTTCAGCCTTCTGGCCCAGAATCATCTGACAGACCTTGGTGATGCAGGATTATTAAGGACTGATTACTCTGTCTAGGCAGATATAATCAGTCGACTATTCTGCATGTGTGTCCTTTTCTGGACAGTAATTTGTCTGTAGATGGAGAGAGGCAATTATTGCCTAGTGGCTGTTACCACACAACTGGAGTAACTCCAAGGATGCTCAATTTCTTCTTAGAATCCACGACAGGAAGCTGTCAGGAGCAGACAGGTCACTAATCAATATGAACATTAATATATAAATATTTGTAGCATCAGTTCTATGGACTTCTGATGTTTTGAAAACCAACTATCCATGTAAGGTAACCTGGACTGTTTTCTGTTAACTCCTCTCAGCTATTTCTAAGTAAAATATGGAAAGCACCCTAACAATAAACTCAAAATATAAATTTGCTATAGTCCCTTAACTCATAGGTTAACCGTCCCAAATCAGTTAAAAAAGTTAAAAAAAAATGCTGGGTCTAGGCATTGTATTCCTAAATGTGTTATACAGGCACAAAGCCCATGAGTGTATCAATATTCATCTCATTTTTATATTAATAAGAGGCTCGTACCAATGAAAACCTTAAATTTGAGATCAAAGTAAATTTTGTACCATTTAAGAATTTATAACTTCATCTTGATAATAATTATACAGATTTCTACCAGTAGGTTATGGCTATGCAGTAAGTCCTAGCTAATCCCCCCTGTTCCAACAAAACCACTACTTGTTTCTAGAAAGACAGACCATTATTAACCACATTAGTCCCCAAGCTCAGGGAATAGGGGCGCTGACTCTTCTTTAACTTCTTCAAGCTGATTAAGGGCGTTGAGATTTTAGAAGAGGGGTTGGGGGGGAGAGTAAGTTGATAAGCCTCTGATGCTGTGTCTTCACTGAATCCAGATGGAATTCCAGGACATCAGAGGTTTGGGCAGGTCTGCTCAGTATGCTTGATGAGTAGATACACCAAGGCTGTGTATTCTGCAATATACAATTCTCAGAACAAGTTTTAGTATCAAGAAAAAAAAAATTTCCACCCCCAGGGGGCTGACATTTTTTTTTAAAGATGTTGGTTCTGAAGACTTTTTTTTCCCCGCTTCTTAAAATTGGTTGTAGTATTTACGTTTCAGATTTTATCCCCTTAGCCTACTTCCTCCCACCACCCAGAAACCTATCCCATCCCCGTCCTCATGCTTCTATGAGGCAGTGACCACATCTACCCCCCTCACTATCCCCTCCCCGCCCTCACATCCCCCCCCCACTGTGTGTTCATTCATTCATTTTTCATTCATTTTTTTTATGGGACCAAGAAACTCCTCTCCCACCTATGTCTGACAGGGCCATCCTCCCCTACATATACCTCTGGAGTCTTGGGTCCCTCCCTATGTGTTCCCAGGCTGATGGTTTAGACCCTGGGGGGCTCTGGTTGTTTGGTATTATTGCTTTCCACCTGGGGTCAATAACCCTTTCTGCTCCTTCAGTCCTCTCACTAAGTTTTCCATTGGGAAACCCCTGATCATATCAGTGGTTAATTGTGAACATTGTCCTCTGAGTGTTTTAGTCTTTGGCTGACCTCTAAGGAGACAGCTATATCATGTTCCTCACATTATGCACTTCCAGCCATCCACAACAGTGTTTAGATTAGGTGGCTGTACATGGGGTGAATACCCAGGTGGAAAGGTCTCCTGATGGCCCCTCCTTCAGTTTCTGTTCCATGTTTTGTTTCCCTATTTGCTCCCTTGAGCATTTTTATTTCTCGTTCTAAGTAGAACTGAGGCATCCCCTCTTGGTCTTCCTTCTTCATGAGCTTCATGTAGTCTGTGGGTTGAGTCTTCGATAATCCAAGCTTTTGGGCTAACATCCGTGGAGATATGTTAGTGTAACTATCTTCTTTTGGGGTTTTTGGAAGATTACTTTCTTGCTTTTTCTAGGTTGTAGTTTCCCTCCTTGTGTTGGAGTTTTCCACCAATTATTCTTTGAAGTGCTGGATTTGTGTTGAGATACTGTGTAAATTTGGATTTGTCATGGAATATTTTGGTTTCTCCATCAATAATGATTGACAGTTTTGCTGGGTATAGTAGTCTGGGCTGGCATTTGTGTTCTCTTAGGGTATATATAATATCGGTCCAGGATCTTCTGGCTTTTATGGTCTCTGGTGAGAAGTCTGGTGTAATTCTTATAGGTCTGCCTTTATATGTTACTTTGCGTTTTTCCCTTACTGCTTTTAGTATTTTTTCTTTGTTTTGTACATTTGATGTTTTAACTATTATATGACGGGAAGTATTTCTTTTCTGGTCTAAACTATTTGGAGTTCTGTAAGCTTCTTGTATATTTATGGACATCTCTTTCTTTAGGTTAGGGAAGTTTTCCTCTATAATTTTGTTGAGGATATTTACTGGTCCTTTTAGTTGGGAGTCTTCCCCCTCATCTATACCTATTATCCTTAGGTTTGGCCTTCTCATTGTGTCTTGGATTTCTTGTATATTTTGGGTTAGTAGCTTTTTGTATTTTGCATTTTCTTTGACAGTTGTGTCAATGTTTTCCATGGTATCTTCTGCACATGAGATTCTCTCTTCCATCTCTTGTATTCTGTTGGTGATACTTGTGTCTATGACTCCTGATCTTTTTTTTTTTAGGTTTTCTATCTCCAGGGTATTGTCCCTTTGTGATTTCTTTATTGTTTCTACTTCCATTTTTAGATCCTGCATGGTTCTGTTTAATTCCTTTTCCAGTTTGGTTGCATTTTCTTGAAATTCCTTAAGGGATTTTTGTGTTTCCTCTTTAAGGGTTTCTATCTGTCTACCAGTGCTCTCCTTAAGTTCTTTGAGAGTGTTATTTATGTCTTTCTTAAAGCCCTCTATCATCATCATGAGAAGTGATTTTAATTCTGATTCCTGCTTTTCTGGTGTGATGGGGTGTTCAGGGCTTGCTCTGATGGGGGAGCTGGGTTCTGATGATGCCATGTAACTTTGGTTTCTGTTGCTTACATTCTTGCTCTTGTCTTTTGCCATCTGGTTAACTCTAGTGCTGCCTGTACTTGCTGTCTCTGACTGAAGCCTGTCTTTCTAGTTATCTAGCTTGTGTCTGATCTCCTAGGGGTCCAGATGTCTCTGTGATCTTTTCCAGCTGCCCTGATTATAGTGGTACCTCTAGGATGCCTCAGGATATGGTGCCTCCAAGGTATTAGTCCAGCTAGGTGTCTGCTGTTCTGGGTGCAGTGTCTCCTCTAGAATATCTCAGGATATTTTGTCTGACACTCTGAGTTCATTTGTTCCTCTGTGGATCTGGATTGAGTGAAACTTCCAGTATGTCTCAGGTGGAATCCGGGGTCCACACAACAGCAGACCTGGCAGAGGTCTGATCTAGGCCTCAGATCTGAGAACTAGTTTCTAAGACACTGTCCAAGTTAGAGCACCTGGGATCCCTGCTTCCTCTGGGTTCTTGGAGGTTGGGGACAGAGCTGCCACCCAAGATCTGCTCAGTGCTCTGGCCCAGACCGGAAGGAACCAGTGTTCCGGGCCAGGAGTAACTTCCTGGGTCCTTTTGGTTCCCAGTTACTCCCTGTTTAGGGCGGGCCCTGCTGTCTGCTTACCTAGGATACTGCCTGAGTTCCAGTGCCTGGGATCCCTGTTTCCTCTGGGTTCTTGGATGTTGGGGGCACAGCTGCCACCCAAGATCTGCTCAGTGCTCTGGCCCAGACCGGAAGGAACCAGTGTTCCAGGCCGGGAGTGACTTCCTAGGTCCTTTTGGTTCCCAGTTACTCCCTGTTTAGGGCGGGCCCTGCTGTCTGCTTACCTAAGATACTGCCTGAGTTCGAGAGCCTGGGATCCCTGCTTCCTCTGGGTTCTTGGATGTTGAGGGCAGAGCTGCCACCCAAGATCTGCTCAGTGCTCTGGCCCAGACAGGAAGGAACCAGTGTCCCATTTGTCAATTCTTGATCTTAGAGCATAAGCCATTGGTGTTCTATTCAGGAACTTTTCCCCTGTGACTAGGTATTCGAGGGTTTCCCCAACTTCTGTTCTATTAATTTCAGTGTATCTGGCTTTATGTGAAGGTCCTTTATCCACTTGGAGTTCAGATTTGTACAAGGGGATAAGAATGGATTAATTTGAATCCTTCTACATGTTGACTTCCAGTTGAGCCAGCACCACTTGTTGAAAATGCTGTCCTTTTTCCACTGGATGGATTTAGCTCCCTTGCCAAAGATCAAGTGACCATAAGTGTGCAGGTTCATTTCTGGGTCTTCAATTCTATTACATTGATCTTCCTGTCTGTCTCTGTACCAATACCATGCAGTTTTTATCACTACTGCTCTGTAGTACAGTTTGAGGTCAGAGATGGTGATGCCCCCAGAAGTTCTTTTATTGTTGAGAATAGTTCTCACTATCCTAGGTTTTTGTTATTCCAAATGAATTTGTAGATTGCTTTTTCTATCTCTATAAGGAATTGATTTGGAATTTGATGGGGATTGCATTGAATCTGTAGATAGCTTTTGGCAGAATGGCCATTTTTACTCAGTTAATCCTGCCAATCCAGGAGCATGGGAGATCTTTCCATCTTCTGAGATCTTCAATTTCTTTCTTCAGAGACTTGAAGTTCTTGTCAAACAGATCTTTCACTTGCTTGGTTAGATTCACTCCAAGATATTTTATTTTATTTGTGGCTATTGTGAAGGGTGTTATTTCCCTAATTTCTTTCTCAGCCTGTTTATCCTTTGAATAGAGGAAGGCTACTGATTTGTTTGAGTTGATTTTTTATCCAGCCACATTGCTAAAGTTGTTTATCAGGTTTAGGAGTTCTCTGGTGGAAGTTTTAGGGTCACTTAAGTATACTATCATATCATCTGCAAATAGTGAAATTTTGACTTCTTCCTTTCCTATCTGTATCCCTTTGACTTCCTTTTGTTGTCTAATTGCTCTAGCTAGGACTTCCAGTACTATATTGAATAGGTAAGGTGAGAGTACTATATTGAATAGGTAAGGGCAGCCTTGTCTAGTCCCTGATCTTAGTGGGGTTGCTTCAAGTTTCTCTCCATTTAGCTTGATGTTGGCTACTGGCTTGCTGTATATTGCTTTTACTATGTTTAGGTATGGGCCTTGAATTTCTGATCTTTCTAAGACTTTTAACATGAAGGGATGTTGAATTTTGTCAAATGCTTTCTCAGCATCTAGTGAGATGACCATGTGGTTTTTTTCTTTAAGTTTATTTATGTAGTGGATTACATTGATGGATTTCCGAATATTGAACCATCCCTACATTCCTGGGATAAAGCCTACTTGATCTTGATGGATAATTGTTTTGATGTGTTGTTGGATTCCATTTTCGAGAATTTTATTGAGTATTTTTGCATCAATATTCATAAGTGAGATTGGTCTGTAGTTCTCTTTCTTTGTTGGGTCTTTCTGTGGTTTAGGTATGAGTGTAATGGTAGCTTCATAGAACGAATTGGGTAGTGTTCTTTCTGTTTCTATTCGATGGAATAGCTTGGAGTGGATTGGTATTAGGTTTTCCTTGAAGGTGTGAAAGAATTCTGCGCTAAAACCATCTGGCCCTGGACATTTTTTGGTGGGAAGAGTTTTAATGACTTTTCTATTTCTTTAGAAGTTATGTGACTGTTTAGATGGTTTATCTGCTCCTCCTTTAACTTTGGTACCTGGTATATATCTAGAAAATTGTCCATTTCATCAAGATTTTCCAATTTTGTTGAGTATAGGCCTTTGTAGTAGGATCTGATGATTTTATTAATTTCCTCTGTCTCTGTTGTTATGTCTCCCTTTTCAATCCTGATTTTATTAATTTGAATACTGTCTCTGTGCCCTTTGGTTAGTCTGGCTAAGGGTTTGTCTATCTTGTTGATTTTCTCAAAGAACCAGCTCCTCGTTTTATTGATATTTTGTATAGTTCTTTTTGATTCAGCTTGGTTGATTTCAGCCCTGAGTTTGATTATTTCCTGCCGTCTACTCCTCTTGGGTACATTAGTTTCTTTTTGTTCTAACGCTTTCAGGTTTGCTGTCAAGTTGTTAATGTATGCTCTTTCCAATTTCTTTTTGTGAGCACTTAGAGCTATGATTTTTCCTCTTAGTACTGCTTTCAGTGAATCCCACAAGTTTTGATATGATGTGTCCTCATTTTCATTTAAATCTAAAAAGTCTTTAATTTCTTTCTTTATTTCTTCCTTGACCAAGTTATCATTGAGTAGAGCATTGTTCAGTTGCCAAGTGTATGTGGGCTTTCTGTTGTTTTTGTCCATGTCAAAGACAAGTCTTAGTCCATGGCAGTCTGATAAGGTACTAGGGATTATTTCAGTCTTTTTGTATCTGTTGAGGCCTGTTTTGTGACCAATTATATGGTCTATTTTTGAGACGATACCAAGAGGTGCTGAGAAGAAGGTATATTTTTTTTGTTTAGGATGAAATGTTCTATAGATGTCAGTTAAGTCCAATTGGTTCATAATTTCTGTTAGTTTCATTGTGTCTCGGTTTAGTTTCTGTTTCCATGATCTGTCCATAGCTGAGAGTTGGGTGTTGAAATCTCCCACTATTATTGTGTAGGGTGCAATGTATGCTTTAAGCTTTAGTAAAGTTTCTTTTATGTATGTGGGTGCTCTTGCATTTGGGGCATAGATGTACATTTTTCCTTTGATGAATATGAAGTGTCCTTCTTTATCTTTTTTGATTACTTCTGGTTGAAAAAAATGATTTTATTTGATATTAGAATTGCTACTCCAGCTTGTTTCTTGGGACCATTTGCTTGGAAGATTGTTTTCCAACCTTTTACTCTGAGGTAGTGCCTGTCTTTTTCACAAAGGTGAGTTTCCTGAATGCAGCAAAATGTTGGGTCCTGCTTATGTATCCAGTCTGATAGTCTATGTCTTTTTATTGGAGAATTGAGTCCATTGATATTAAGAGATATTAAGGAGAAATGAATATTGTTTCCTGTTATTTTTGTTATTGGCAGTGGAGATATGTTTGTGTAGCTACCTTCTTTTAAGGCTTTTGGAAGATTACTTTCTTGCTTTTTCTAGGTTGTAGTTTCCCTCCTTGTGTTGGAGTTTTCCACCAATTTTTCTTTGAAGTGCTGGATTTGTGTTGAGATACTGTGTAAATTTGGATTTGTCATGGAATATTTTGGTTTCTCCATCAATAATGATTGACAGTTTTGCTAGGTATAATAGTCTGGGCTGGCATTTGTGTTCTCTTAGAGTCTGTATGATGTTGGTCCAGGATCTTCTGGCTTTTATGGTCTCTGGTGAGAAGTCTGGTGTAATTCTTATAGGTCTGCCTTTATATGTTACTTTGCCTTTTTCCCTTACTGCTTTTAGTATTTTTTTCTTTGTTTTGTACATTTGATGTTTTGACTATTATGTGGCGGGAAGTATTTCTTTTCTGGTCTAAACTATTTGGAGTTCTGTAGGCTTCTTGTATATTTATGGACATCTCTTTCTTCAGGTTAGGGAAGTTTTCCTCTATAATTTTGTTGAAGACATTTACTGGTCCTTTAAGTTGGGTGTCTTCCCCCTCGTCTATACCTATTATCCTTAGGTTTGGCCTTCTCATTGTGTCTTGGATTTCTTGTATATTTTGGGTTAGTAGCTTTTTGTATTTTGCATTTTCTTTGACAGTTGTGTCAATGTTTTCCATGGTATCTTCTGCACATGAGATTCTCTCTTCCATCTCTTGTATTCTGTTGGTGATACTTGTGTCTATGACTCCTGATCTTTTTTTTTTAGGTTTTCTATCTCCAGGGTAGTCTCCCTTTGTGGTTTCTTTATTATTTCTACTTCCATTTTTAGATCCTGCATGGTTTTGTTTAATTCCTTTTCCCATTTGGTTGCATTTTCTTGCAATTCCTTAAGGGATTTTTGTGTTTCCTCTTTAAGGCTTTCTATCTGTTCTTTGAGAGTGTTATTTATGTCTTTCTTAAAGTCCTCTATCATCGTCATGAGAAGTGATTTTAATTCTGAATCCTGCTTTTCTGGTGTGATGGGGTGTTCAGGGCTTGCTATGATGGGAGAACTGGGTTCTGATGATGTCATGTAACTTTGGTTTTTGTTGCTTGCATGCCTGTGCTTGCCTTTTGCCATCTGGTTAACTCTAGTGCTGCCTGTACTTGCTGTCTCTGACTGAAGCCTGCCTTTCCAGTTATCTCGATTGTGTCTGATCTCCTAGGGGTCCAGATATCTCTGTGATCTTTTCCAGCTGTACTGATTATAGTGGTACCTCTAGGATGCCTCAGGATTTGGTGCCTCCAAGGTAGCAGTCCAGCTAGGTGTCTGCTGCTCTGGATGCAGTGTCTTCTCTAGGATATCTCAGAATATGTTGTCTGATGCTCTGAGTTCAGTTGTTCCTCTGTGGCTCTGGGTTGAGTAGACCTTCCAGTATGTCTCAGGTGGAATCCCCCTACAGCTGAATCTTAACGAAGGCATTTTTTTTCAACTGAGGCTCAATCTTTTCAGATGACTTTAACTGTGTCAAGTTGACATGAAACTATGAAGCTCACAAGACAATGGGAGGATTGAATCATCTTGCTTTTGATGGGATTTTGAGTACTGAGGAAGGTGAGGGAGAGTAAGGGATCCACAGGGGAGACAGCAGACGTACTGGTATGTAAGTCATGTGCTGTCAGTGTTTTGCTTCCACTAACATACACTTTTACCGCTGCGTCTTTATGAAAGAGCTTGCTTTCCTGAGTGATCTGAGGTAAGTTAAGATGGCATTGCGCTCCACATTTTGATTGATTCTGAAAATTTTGAAAACGGAAACAGACTCAGGAGTCAAGATGATGATGGATTTAAAAGTTCTGGAAGGCAGGAAGATAGGCCAGTGGATGACTGAGAAGACTGAGTCCTTCCCTGGATAGAAAGAGGTTGTATCATTTAGGCTTTTCCAGAGACATAGACTAGCTGTGTGAAAATCTCACTCGATTGTTTCTAAGGAACGATCTGGAAGGCTGCAGCCTCCCAAGCAGCCATGGGCCTGTTGTCCCCGTGGGGCCCTCAGAGCAAGGGGATGAAAACCTGGATGCCAAGAAGACAGAACAAGGGGAAAGTGAAAACTCACGAGGACCACCTGAAGCCCTCACAACCTCCAGCTATGACAACACAGGTAACCTACACAAAGAGCTGACATCTCTACTACACAGCCAGCACCAGAATTTAGAGATATTTGAGGAAGAGATCCAGAAGGAGCTGGAGGAGCTGTGGGCCTGGATGCTGCCTTGTATCAATGACATGCACATGAGGTGAATGGTGTTTGTAAACTATAAGAGCACTTGGCATCTCACACTGAACACACATCTTACACACAGCAACCCAATAGTAGTTCTAACAGGTATCTCTCTCTCTCTCTCTCTCTCTCTCTCTCTCTCTCTCTCTCTCTCTCTCTCTCACACACACACACACACACACACACACACACACACACACAGTCCACATGGTTTGCCTGCATCCAGGGATCCCAGCTGTTTGAAAAATCCTGGCATAAATTAGTCAGTGGTTTAGTCAGTGGTTTAGTGCCTATACCATAGCCTAATATTCTTTAGCTCCACTTTGCAAAGTACAGAGACCCAGCTGGCGTGGAAACTAAACCTTTGGAAGCGTATTCCATCATTCTGTCAGGCAGCTCCTTCAGTGCTGAGGAACATTGTTATGACCAGTAAATACCATGAGCACAAGGCAAGTCCATGCTTACATTGCTATTGAATACGCCCCTTGGTCAGAAGCCTTGTGTGGTAATACCTTCATCTGACTATGTGATGTCAGCTCAACAGATGGCAGGCTTGGCCAAAGCACCATGGTCAAGGAGAACAAATCCAAAGCAAACACCTCTCCTAGTAGAACAAAGCATTGTCTCTTCCGAGATGAATGCAGTCCAATGCAATCAGCAGCTAGCTCACCTCCTGTGTTCTGGTACTATCTCTGCTATCACCATGTAGGGCACTCAGCAGCTACCACAAACGGATCAGCCATAGTGAATGGAAATCCCTGATGCTGAATTCATGCATGGCCTCCATCTTTGCTGCCATGGTCACTTTACATACAAGTCTAACAGGCATGGGTGGGGTGACCTGGGAAAGAACCTGGACAAACATAAGACAAACATGGTCACCCCCCCCCAAGGTCATTCAGAAAGATCTAACCACACACATCCTGATTGCCACCTTTCAGTCCAGCTCCATCTTAAGGAGACATGAACATTCAGTCCATAATCCTAACCATCTAAATTAATCATGAGGCACTGCCTATGGATTGTTTATAGGACCATGATGGAGTGTCTCTCTTCTTCCAGGAAAGTATAAATTGTGTTTATTTTTTCAAAGCCTGGTGTTGAACTTGAGGCTTTTATCACACGACACTCAGATGACATGCCAGTCCCACTAGGAAAAATTAAAAGCTAGGTACACTTCTTGAAGACATTTCCAAGAGCAGGATTTTCCTTCACCCTTTTGCTGAAGAAAGCAGCCAGAGTGTAACAGTTACACTGTGTTATCTACATTGGCCATGTGTCTATGGTCCAGTCCTGAAACAGTCTTCCTCCATCACTGTTAGGAGTAGAGACTTCTCACGAGGACATATACACAGTGTGTGTGTGTGTGACAGAGAGGATACAAGACAACTAGAGGAGCAATCGTGAAACTTCCCTAGGAACTTGAAACATGACCAACCTATATTCATGTGCGACTTGATAGTTTGGGGGGCCAGACGACAATCAGTATATAATCAGCCCCTTATGTTCACTCGGTGGTCACATATCCATGAAGCTTGTCACCTGCCTATCCAGCAAGCCATATGCTGTTCACCAGAAGACCAGTCATCTGCCAAGGCGAAAGTCCTGCTCCATCTATAGGTACACACCATAATTCCCCTGTAGAAGCCTCCAAGAGTCTCCAAGTCACACAGACGTGTCACAAATAATCAGATCTTCGAGGTCCCACAGCAAAGAACTTCAGGTGACAATCTCTTGCAAATCCTTCTGGTTTTCTGAGTAATGCTTTGGCCTCTGTCTGTAGTCATGCATGTGTACACATGACACACCATCATGCCTACTTTTCTATTTAGAACTTATACAGGGAAGAGGAGTTACACTCTTACACATGAGTCACAAGGACTCCGGCTCTTTTTTGTTTAAGCACTTGAGGAGGGACTGATACCCAGTGACTGGCCTATATGAGATAGATATGAAAGTCAAGGAAGAAACAAGCACCAATAACCAAAGAAAGTTGGCTCTAAAATAATTTACTGCAAAATGGAAAATCCAGTCAATCAACTCTTTGGGGCTTTTTTTTTTCCACTGTACTAATCGCCCAGTTTGATGGATGGTCCCGTTCATTTTGGTCCCACAGCCTATAAATAACAATCCTAAGCTTCCTTGCAAAACAGGGCCTTTGGTAAATGGAGAATCGTTTTAACTGTGTGAACATTACAGCTTCAAACCCTTGGCTTCAAATCGTATTTATTTTGTATTGTTTCAGGCCAAGCTGAACAAAAAATGCTAATCTAATCCAGTTCAAAAAAACAAGGAGGACAAAGATTTCACTTGAAATGGGGTCATTTTTATTCCTGTCTTCTCTGCCTTGGACATAGACGTTTAATATTTAAATGTTATTCCCTGTGAGGTCTGGACTTTCAGTATTTTGTGCCTCTGACAGGATTCAAATTTCAGATTCTACCTTGTGTGAAAATATCATTTCAATGTCTGTGCCCCAGGAGAATGATATTAAAGCTGAGTCTTGGCATTTTTTTTAAGATGAACTTTTTTCAGAGTTCTCTTTAAAAAATATGGGTTCTTTCTTCTCCTTCCCAGACCAGGAGTCAAGGAACAGTGTCTACTGCTATATACCAATTAAGTGTATTCTGGATCTGCTAGCAAATTATTTATTGTAAGCAGGTAAGCAATTGCTAAATGCATCGAGGTTATTGGATCTGCATTTAATATGTTAATTATGATGTCTTACTGCACGCTAACCATGCCTTTTGATTCTGCTCTGAGATGTTGCTGTTGTCTCTAATTATAATTTGAATATTAAGAACAGACCTGTTGTTTTCTTTTGCTCTTAGTATAATTCCGAAAACACCTGCCCACCACATTCTACACGCTAGGGGCTGCAGCAATTAATAGCAGCAAATCTTATGAAATCGCTTTTTATTCTCCAGCAGTCTGAACAAACTGGGTCATTAAAATATCTTAGCTTAAATGCTACATTGCTCTGGCATGTCTCACAAGGCTGCATAAATTTTGTCACTCTGCGTAACATAATTCACATCACAGAAAAATACAGCATTCTGAATTTAACCATAGAGTGTCCACGCGTGACCACAAGCATGTGTCTGGTGGAAATACGTGAATTCATGAAATCATGACAACGAGGATCTCCATGTTATCCTTCATTGGTATTTTCCTGGCTAAGTCCTTCCTGGTTCCTTTCACAATTCCCTATGACAACAGTCTTCCATGATTTCCTGAAGGGAGCTAACTTTAAGAAAGCACATTTTATTGGATCTGCATTTCAGTGTGTGTCAGGATGAAGAGCTAATTTCTGGTTTCACTAGTGTTAGCTTTTTGGCTGGAGGGCATTTTTGTCACAAAGGGCAGATAGCAGGAAGATAGAAAAATTAAGAAAAGACTTCTTATGCTTTAATCTCCGTTTGTCTCTCTCTTTTCTAGCCCTCCTACCCCCATCTCTTTTTAAATGTGTGGGTGTTCTGCCTGCATGTCTGTTGGTCTGTGTGTTCAGTGACTCTGGAGAACAGAAGAGGCCAAAAATCCCTGCAGCTGGAGTTACAGAGAGTTCTGAGCTGCCCTGTGGGTTCTGGGACCTCTAGAAGAGCAGCTAGTGCCCCTAATCACTGAGCCACTATTCCAGCCTCCCTAGATTTCCGGTTCAAACTTTGTTATGGTTCATCTTCATGAATGGAGAGTGACTGATTGACACATTAGAGAAGTACGAGTTTTATGTCAGAGAGCCAGAATCCACAGGTATTGGCAAGTCTTGTGCCAGTGTGACATCATCCTATGCAACAGCATTAAAACCTGATGAGAAGGCTAAATGTGAAACAACCAAAAAAATTGTAACTATACCAGAAGAGGTAACAGCAGCCATTTGGTGATAGCTTGCAAATGAATGGCTAAGAGGTTTAGTCCGCTTAAATTATTGTAACAAGCCAGGAAAAAAAAGCAAAAAGAAGCAGGGGTCACACATTTGAGACATTTGAGTTCAGCAAGCACTGCATAGCAAGACCTCAAAAACAAAAATAGGGCTGGAGAGCTGGTTCAGGCCCCAAGTGTGTACATGGCTTTTGGAGGATCCTGGGTGGAAGGCATCCCTAGCCCCCAAGGCAGGCAGCTCACCACCTCTTCCAGCTCCAGGGGGTCAGACACTGCCTTCTGACCTCCACAGACACCTACTCTCACATGTACACAAACCCACAACACAGTCACAATGTAAACACATGTATACATATAATTTAAAATAAAAATAAATCTTTTTAAGGAAATTTAGTGTGCAGACCCTTTACCAAATACTTTCAAAAACAAAAAAAAAAGAAACAATGAAACAAAGAGAGAGATACATCACTATCACACACATAATTCTAAGACTAAAGAAACTAAAGTCACCAACCTGCACAATAGCTCTGGTTTTCTACTGGGGACACCCTGCTCAGGTAAGTCTTCATCAGTAGTGATTATTGAACCACAGAAATAATCTTGACAGACACTAATTGAGTAACTCATGAACCAACAACCCAGCCAAGCACTGCACACCATAGTAGAGAATTACACCCTGTGGAAATTTAGCTTCAGAGAAGTTATCAGACAAATTAAGATAGAGAACCGTAATAATTATGTATTAAAGGTGACAAAGTGTAGTAACTAGAAAGACCTGATTTGGATTGGAAAATCAGAGGCCCTGTCCGCAAAAGAGATGTTTAAGCTATTATTTGAAGCATCTTTCAAAGTGGGGAAGGAGTATCCCACCCAGCATAGAAATCAGAAGGTCTGAGACTTCCGGAAGGCCTGCGAAAAGGCCAGTGTCACTAAAAAGGAAGAGGGGATAGGAAGAGAGCTGCAGGGCATGAAATGAAGTCAGAAACACTGGTCTGGCTCAGCAGTGGCCAATCACAGGAGACTTAAGAACCACGGGGCCACAATCCAGGGGCTGTTCATTTTGGGGAGAAAGGATTATAGAAATAGGGAAATTAGTTGGGAGCAACTGGGGAAGTCCATGGTAGGAGATAATGCAGGCACAAGAATGGAAAGACATCATGATCAGATATACATTACTAAAACAGCACTTCCGTTTCCCATCAGTCTCACCAGAGTTTAGCCACAGGACGAGATGTTGTGGTGAGACACAGATTCAGCCCAGGTTCGGTCCAGATGACCAGGTGGCTTCCAAGATGCTGTCCTTGCCCCCCCAGCCCTCCTAAACAGAACATCCCTCAAGGAAAGGAGCCTCCGGACCAGGGATGCAGGAGAAACTGAACAAGTTTAGATGTTCATTTTGTGAACACAGGTTCACTTTGTGGAGGTTAACAAGTCACTTAGGTCAAAACTGAGCGACTGTGTGATCTTCATTAGAGAGATGAAGCTTTGTCTTGCTGTCTGTCTCCCAAGCAGATGATTCCTAACTGACAGCTATTGAGTATTGACCATGTCCCTGACACCAACCTACTATCTCCACAGGGCAGACACTGAAAAGCCCTGGCAATCAGCACTCAGCCCTGGACTCCTGGTCCCGTGTGTTTAAGTTACATCTCTGTGCTGACAACCCCCATGTTCTTATAGTTTCTTACTACTGAACTCCAACTGCCCCCTCAATATCTCTAACTCCAGTGACTGATATCAGTAACAGCCTTTTTATTAAATTAATTATCATTTACATTTATGGGGTAGAATGTAATGTTCTGTAATGTTTTGATATGTTTATACAATGAAAAATTATGAAATCAAATTTATCAACTTATTGCATCTCTTAATTGCCTTGTTTTGTTGTGATACATCTCAGATTTACTCCTAGCAAATTTGAAATATACGATACACCGTGTTACCCAGCAGATCTCAAAAACATATTCCTGCTACCCAAAACTTTTTTTTCCTTTTCTGATATTTGGTCTCATTATGTAGTCTTGTCTGGCTTGGAACTCACTATACTAGACACACTAGGCTGGCAATACTCCTACCTCTGAAATTTCAACATCTCTCATAACTGAAACTCTGTATCACTTGACCAGCATTTCCTCCTTGGCTACACCAACACCCCAGCTACCCACAGTACCCTCCATTATTCATCATTACACTCTGTTTATGATAGTTCTTTATGGATGCCACAAACGAGAGAGTATACGTAAGTATCTGTCTGTCTGTGACTCTCTTATTTCAGTTAGCACAGTATCTTCAATGCTTATCTATGTTACTGTAGACAGCAGGTGTTCCTTCCTATGGCAGAACAATATTCTATTGTATGCTTGTACCATGCTTGTCTATTGATAGATGCTTAGCTTGATTTTGTAGAGTGACTTTTAGTGAATAATGCTGAAGTGAACACTGGAATACAGATCTCTCTTCATCCTTCCTTTGGATAAATGCCCAGAAGTGGGATTTCTGGGTCATCTGGTAGTTCTGTTTTTTGTTTTTTAAGGAGCCCCTTTGCTACTCTCCAGAATGCTGCACTAATTTACATTGCCAGCAACAGCATACAGATGTTCCCTTTTCTGCATATTCTCACAGCACTTGCCTTTGTTTTCCAATAGTCATGCTAACAACAAGCATGAGGCAATTCCTCACTGTGATTCAAGCCGCGCTTCCCTGGTGGTTACTAATGTTGCAATTTTTCTTCATCTCTTGGTCAAGTGTTTGTTTATCTGCTTTTCGGAAATACCTATACAAGTCTGTGGCCTTTTTCTACTAGAAAAGATAGATATTGTTGCCCTGCTAATTAAGTTCAAAGTCTACCATTGTCCAGATAGCCTTCTGAGCTTGGCACAACATGGAGGAATCCCTTCACTGGCAGGACTTCTCTGACCTTGTCTGAGGAGTTCAAAAAACCACACACACCTCTTCCTGAAGTATATCACCATAGCCTTGTTTAAGATTACAGGTTCAATTTGTTTTCTATGGATAAGAACGGTTCAGCTAGCACATGAGATTCCTGAAGTCCTTCCCCATTATAATGAGACATTTCAGTATTGTAAACCTTCAGCCAATGACCTTTGCCCATTCTGGATATTCTGACCCCTGTTTCCAAAATTGTATGAGATGAGCCTTGGATGATCCCAACTAAAGTTGATCTGCCTCCCCACAGCTGGTCCTGGTGTCACTATTTACTGTGCATACTATCAAGGCTTCTGAACACACACACACACACACACACACACACACACACACACACATACATATACATATCTCTGTCCCCTTTGCCTTCAAGGACCAATATCGGCCAACAATCCCCGGGGACAGGGAGGGTCACAGGGCATGACCATTTCAATTTTGATTTTGAATACACATAATTTAAAATATTAAAGCCAGGGATAGTGGCACACTGCCTTTAATACAAGCATTTAAGAGGCAGAGGAACACTGTGAGTTCAAGGCCAACCTAGTCTATGTACTAAGTTCTAGAATATCAAAGACTACATAGAGAGACCCTGACTCAAAAATAGGTAGGTAGGTAGATAGATAGATAGATAGATAGATAGATAGATAGATATCAAAAAATAAAATAGGAGGCTGGAGAGGTAGCTCAGCAGTTAAAAGCACTGTCTCCTCTTTCAGAGGTCCTGAGTTCAAATCCCAGCAAACCCCACGGTGACTTAAAAACATTTGTAATGAGGTCTCTTCTGGCATGCAGGTGTACATGCAGTCATGCAGATAGAGCACTCATATACATTAAATAAATAAAAATAAATCTCAAAAAATCATAAAATAAATAATAGTTATTTCTAATTATATAAAAAAACAAACCTCCTCTTATGTCAATCCCTTCTCATCCCTTTATCTTCTGCATGTAGTCTGAAGGCAGGTCACAGCTCACTCTTGGGCCACCCACTACCAAGTGCCCATAGATACTGTCCTTAAACCATCATCACGTTCAGCAACTCTCTTCCCTTTTCTCTGTATCTGTCTCCGTGGATCTGTCTCTCTCTCTCTCTCTCTCTCATACCTTCTATTGCCCCCCCATGCACATGTGCAGAGTAATGGTGGGGGTGGGGTGTTCTACTTTGCTCTCTGTTGTAGTGCATGATAAGCCATTGTGACCAAAAGCAGCTTGGAGAGGAAAGGGATTTATTTCATCTTCTAAATGACAGTCCATCACCAAAGGAAGCCATGGGAGGAACACACACAGGAACACGGAGGCAGGAACTGAACCGAGTACCTCGGAGGAGTGAGCTCACCTCCTGGCTCACATTCACATACCTTTCTTTCACAACCTAAGACCTCCTGCCCAGGGGTGGCACTGTCCACAGGGGACTAGGCCATCCTCTGTCAGTTAACAATCAAGAAAGTGCCCCACAGATAAGCCCACAGGACATTAATAGAGGCAATTTCTCAGCTGAGGTTCCCTCTTCCCAGGCGTCTCTGGTTTGTGTCAAGTTGGTGAAAGCTAATATCAGTGTGTGCAGCTGGGTGTGAGCCACTACCCACACACAGGCATTCGGGCTAAAGGTAATTAGAACTGAAAATCCATTTTCTCTGTCGTATGGGTCACACTGACTTTTTCATGTCTATCCTCCAGGACAGCTGTATTTGAAAAGCAGCCATGCTTTATCCCTTTGCTCACAAATGACTCAACACATGCCATCCTCAAGTCTGCAAGACCTTTCTCTAGAGAACAGTCCTTTCCACACCAACTGGTCCAGGCACTAAACGTCAAGAGGTGAGGAAGAAAGCAGGAGCCGTGATGGTCACAGCTCAGCTCCACGTCCCAGGGAGGACCCTGAGACTTGGCTCTGACCACAGCTTGAGAGTCCGTGCTTCTGCTGTAACTAGAAAGACAGAGGTGTACAAAATGTCAGTGAAATGTCATTTTAAAAACCCAAATGCTCATTATAAAGTGTTCAGGAAACTCTTTGACTAGGCAGAGGACTAAACATGACCTGAAATCATTCTGCTCCTCACTGCTCACTGGGATCTTGGTGATTGTCACTTCTCACTAGGATCTTGGTGACTGTCATTGCTCACTGGGATCTTGGCGACTGTGCCATGAACAGCATCCTTCCTTGCACATAGGCACACAGCTGTGTAACAAGACCATGGGGGAATGTTCTATGTATGTGATGCTCTATGTTGTTTTATCATGAGCCATTTTATGATGTCTCTCTATTCATCCCCATGTTTCCTTGTGAGTTTTCACCATTGGTGTACCTCGAAGATCTTCAGCTCCTCATTTTTCCCTCATGCTCACTCATTCTTTATATGCTTTGTGTTTCTTGGTTTGAATTTTCAACAGAAAAAAGAAATCTAATATCCCACTATTGACGGGTCTCATCCACACTAAATGGTAAAGGACGTCTAAGTCTGACTGACCCCTGACCCCCGACCCCTGACCCTGAACTGTGGAGGGGCAGCTGAGCGCCGAGAGCAGGAGAAGCTTCACAAACAGTTCTCCATGTTAAGTGGTTCCACACAGTGGTGAAGGGCACTGAGCCAGATGAGTCTGAAGCCTGCACCCACCACTTTTCTATCTTGAGCTGGTCAACTAGCCTTTAGTTGTATAAGAGTCATTGATCCTATTAGTACTTCATTTACATGGTCGTATCCAAACTGCAGGGCCATTGTACGAATCACAACATCAGTGTAAAAGGCTGAGAACAATGTTTGACCCGTTGTAAATACCAAGTAAATCAGCTAATAGTGTTATTGCTATTTCTTTTCTGTTATTCCTCTCTGAGGAGTTAAATCCATGATCATGAAAACTTCCACTCAATGGGTCTTTTCCACAAGGCTCTTGGCTCCTTTATAAAGTGAGAAGCATTTGTTTAGGTTTTAGGAAAGTGTGACTTTCCAACACCTGAGACGCTTCTCTATCTGCAGTGCTTTTAGGTGAAACAAGCTGATTTCCATGGCTCCTACCAAACCTCTGTAATGACTGAGCATTTGTTAAACAAAGCAGCAAGTGCAGCGATCCCTGTCCTCCAGGGCCATTGGCATTGTAGGAGAAATGACATAGAAATGTTACTCAGTTGTTATAGATACTTCAGTTGTTCTGAAGTTGTATGATACTTCAGATACCCTCAGCACAATCCCTCCACAGATTGGAACTTAATTCTGAAAATTAAGGATTACTGTTGCTAACAATGTCACAAAGATTGCATTAGGGATTAAACTGCTCTTCCTGAGGTCCTGAGTTTAATTCCCAGCAACCACATGGTGGCTCACAGCCATCTGTAATGGGATTCAATGCCCTCTTCTGGTGTGTCTGAAGACAGCTACAGTGTACTCACATATATTAAAGAAATAAATAATTCTTTTTGAAAAAGAGTTGTTGAGGGAGTTTTTTGTAATTTTAATAATTAAAATATACATCATTTACCCCTTTATCTCCTCACTCCAAGTCCTACCATGCTCTGTCTCAAACCTCATCCTCAGTCTCTTTTCTTAATTATTATTGTTGCATGCATATATAAATACATAAGTTCTAAATTAATAAATAAATCCCTTTTAAGGTAATTTTTGCTGCAGTTACAACTAAGCAAAGTCACGGTGACTTTTAAGATGAAAATTTACTTTCTCCACATTAAAAAATGACAAGGGTTCCTTATCCATCATCCAAGTCCCTTGAGAGTGCGGCTCGACACAACCCTGTCTCAACAAATGTCAATGGTTACAACAGGTAAAAATAAAATAAAGATAGAGGATTTGACCAGCCTCATTTCTGGACGGTCCTGCCTGACAAAGATTTGCTTTCTGCTTCTCTCTGAGCAAAGAAAGCAATGGGACAAAAGACGGATGGACTGTGCCTGAGTTCTGCAGAATAAGCCCATTTAAGCCTCCCACTTGTAGGAAAAAAATAAAAATATCTACACCGTGGCTCAGTTGTGCAAAGAAAAAGGAAAAACAACAGCTTCCTTTCTTCTCTGAAACTGATTTTTATCCCCCTCTGGAGCCCAATTCTGAATAGTAGAAAACTGAAAATCCCTGCTCAGGATTTCCCTAAAGTCCTGTATTATCTCTGCTATCCATTCCTCCTAGGGACTCAACCACCGTGGGCTGTCTGTTGCCCGAGAATTTGGTACCAGAGGTTGCCCTTCTCCACCTCCCTCTGCCTTTCTGCCAGCAGGGGGCATCGCTGCTCCACAGTCCAACACAGTCTGCCCCCCTGAAGCTGCTTCCGTGATTTTAAAGAAAGCTTTGAGGGTTGGGGAAAAATCTCCTTTTCCACAAAGCTCAGCTTCCAATGACTTCTTCACTGTTGTGTTAGCAAATCTGTGTAAAGGTTATGTATGAATCAGACAGTCCCAGATCAGCCATGTGAGAGCACCAAGCCCTTTCTGTTTCATAGCTGAGCATGCTTCCCTTTGGACAGCTTTCTCAGCCACCCAGCAGCAGGAAAACAAAGTCTGGACCAAAGGTTCCAAACTTGACCCAGCCCAGGGGGTTTTGGGGTTTTTGGTTTGGTGTTTGGTTTGGTGTTTGGTTTGGTGTTTGGTTTGGTGTGGGTGTAGGTGTGGGTCTGGGGATCTAGGGGCCTGGGGGTCTGGGGGTCTGGGTATCTGGGTATCTGGGTATCTGGGTGTATGGGTGTCTGGGTGTATGGGTGTATGGGTGTCTGGGTGTATGGGTGTATGGGTGTATGGGTGTCTGGGTGTATGGGTCTGGGTGTCTGGGTGTATGGGTTTGGGTGTCTGGGTGTCTGGGTCTGGGTGTCTGGGTGTCTGGGTGTCTGGGTCTGTGTGTCTGGGTGTCTGGTTGTCTGGGTCTGGGGGTCTGGGTGTCTGGGTCTGGGTGTCTGGGTGTCTGGGTGTCTGGGGGTCTGTCTGGGTGTCTGGGGGTCTGGGGGTCTGGGATCTGGTTGTCTGGGGGTCTGGGGGTCTGGGAGTCTGGGTGTCTGGGTCTGGGTGTCTGGGTGTCTGGGTCTGGGTGTCTGGGGGTCTGGGTGTCTGTCTGGGTGTCTGTCTGGGTATCTGTCTGGGTGTCTGGGGGTCTGTCTGGGGGTCTGGGGGTCTGTCTGGGGGTCTGGGGGTCTGGGGGTCTGGGGGTCTGGGGGTCTGGGTCTGGGGGTCTGGGGATCTGGGTTTGGGTCTGGGGGTCTGGGTCTGGGTCTGGGGGTCTGGGTCTGGGTGTCTGGGTCTGGATCTGGGGGTCTGGGTCTGGGGGTCTGAGTCTGGGTCTGGGGGTCTGGGTCTGGGGGTCTGGTCTGGGTCTGGGTCTGGGTGTCTGGATGTCATCTGGGGGTCTGGGGGTCTGGGAGTTGTCTGGGGGTCTGGGGGTCTGGGTCTGGGTGTCTGGGTCTGGGTGTCTGGGTGTCTGGGTCTGGGTGTCTGGGTGTTTGGGTGTCTGGGTGTCTGTCTGGGTGTCGGGTGTCTGGGTGTCGTCTGGGTGTCTGGGTGTCATCTGGGTGTCGTCTGGGGGTCTGGGGGTCTGGGGATCTGGGGGTCTGGGTCTGGTCTCTGGTCTCTGGTGTCTGGTCTCTGGTGTCTGGTCTGGTCTGGTCTCTGGTCTGGTCTGGTCTGGTCTGGTCTCTGGTCTGGTCTCTGGTCTGGTCTCTGGTCTGGTCTGGTCTCTGGTCTGGTGTCTGATCTGGTGTCTGGTGTCTGGTCTGGTCTGGTCTCTGGTCTGGTCTGGGTTCTCTGGTCTCTGGTCTCTGGTGTCTCTGGTCTCTGGTCTCTGGTGTCTCTGGTGTCTGGTGGTGTCTGGTCTCTGGTGTCTGGTGGTGTCTTGTCTCTGGTGTCTGGTGTCTGTCTGGTGTCTGGTGTCTGTCTGGTGTCTGGTGTCTGTCTGGTGTCTGGTGTCGTCTGCTGTCTGGTGTCTTCTGGTGTGTCTGGTGTCGTCTGGTGTGTCTGGTGTCATCTGGTGTCATCTGTTGTGTCTGGTGTATCTGGTGTGGTGTCTGGTGTGTCTGGTGTGGTGTCTGGTGTGTCTGGTGTAGTGTCTGGTGTGTCTGTGTCTGGTGTGGTGTCTGGTGTGTCTGGTGTCTGGTCTGGTGTGTCTGGTGTCTGGTCTGGTGTGTCTGGTGTCTGGTCTGGTGTGTCTGGTCTGGTCTGGTCTGGTGTCTGGTCTGGTCTGGTGTGTCTGGTCTGGTCTGGTGTGTCTGGTCTGGTCTGGTCTGGTCTGGTCTGGTGTCTGGTCTGGTCTAGTCTGGTGTCTGGTCTGGTCTGGTGGTCTGTTGTGGTCTGGTGTCTGGTCTGGTCTGGTCATCTGGTCTGGTCCGTCCTCTTGTCTCGTCTGGTCTCTCTGGTCTGGTCTCTCTAGTCTCGTCTGGTCTCTCTGGTCTCTGGTCTCTCTGGTGTGGTCTGGTCTCTCTGGTGTGGTCTGGTCTCTCTGGTGTGGTCTGGTCTCTCTGGTGCGGTCTGGTCTCTCTGGTGTGGTCTGGTCTCTCTGGTGTGGTCTGGTCTCTCTGGTGTGGTCTGGTCTGGTGTGGTCTCATCTGGTCTGGTGTGGTCTCGTCTGGTCTGGTGTGGTCTGGTGTGATCTGGTCTGGTCTCGTCTGGTCTGGTCTCGTCTCTGGTCTGGTCTGCTCTGGTCTGGTCATGTCTGGTCTGGTCTGGTGGTCTGGTCTGGTCTGGTGTCTGGTCTGGTCTGGTCTGGTGTCTGGTCTGGTCTGGTCATCTGGTCTGGTCTGTCCTCTTGTCTCGTCTGGTCTCTCTGGTCTCGTCTGGTCTCTCTAGTCTCGTCTGGTCTCTCTTGTCTCGTCTGGTCTCTCTTGCCTCGTCTGGTCTCTCTGGTGCAGTCTGGTCTCTCTGGTCTGGTCTGGTCTCTCTGGTGCGGTCTGGTCTCTCTGGTGTGGTCTGGTCTCTCTAGTGTGGTCTGGTCTGGTCGTGTCTGGTCTGGTCTGGTGTGGTCTGGTGTGATCTGGTCTGGTCTCGTCTGGTCTGGTCTGGTGTCGTCTCTGGTCTGGTCTGGTCATGTCTGGTCATGTCTGGTCGTGTCTGGTAGTGTCTGGTCGTGTCTGGTCTGGTCTCATCTGGTCTGGTCTGGTCTGGTCGTGTCTGGTCTGGTCTGGTCTGGTCATGTCTGGTCTGGTCTGGTCTGGTCTGGTCATGTCTGGTCTGGTCTGGTCTGGTCTGGTCATGTCTGGTCTGGTCTGGTCGTGTCTGGTCTGGCCATGTCTGGTCGTGTCTGGTCTGGTTGTGTCTGGTCATGTCTGGTCTGGTAGTGTCTGGTTCTGTCTGGTTGTTTCTGGTCTGGTCATGTCTGGTCTGGTTGTGTCTGGTTCTGTCTGGTTGTTTCTGGTCTGGTCATGTCTGGTCTGGTCGTGTCTGGTCTAGTCGTGTCTGGTCTGGTCTGGTCTGGTCTGGTCGTGTCGTGTCTGGTCTGGTCTGGTCTGGTCTCTGGTCTGGTCTCTGGTCTGGTCTGGTCTCTGGTCTGGTCTCTGGTCTGGTCTGGTCTCTGGTCTGGTGTCTGGTCTGGTCTCTGGTCTTGTCTCTGGTCTGGTGTCTGGTCTGGTCTGGTCTGGTCTGGTCTGTTGTCTCGTCTGGTATCTCGTCTGGTCTGGGGTCTGGGTCTGGTGTCTGGGGTCTGGGGTCTGGTGGGTCTGGTGGGTCTGAGGGGTCTGGGGTCTGGGGTCTGGGGTCTGGGGGTCTAGGGGTCTGGTCTGGGGTCTGGGGGTCTGGTCCTGGGTCTGGGGATCTGGTCTGGGGTCTGGGGTTCTGGTCCAGGGTCTGGGGTTCTGGTCCTGGGTCTGGGGGGTCTGGACCTGGGTCTGGGGGTCTGGTCTGAGGGTCTGGTCTGGTGGTCTGGTCTGGTCTGGTCTGGTGGTCTGGTCTGGTCTGGTCTCTGGTCTGGTCTCTGGTCTGGTGTCTGGTCTGGTGTCTGGTGTCTGGTGTGTCTGGTGTGTCTGGTGTGTCTGGTGTCTGGTGTGTCTGGTGTCTGGTGTCTCTGGTGTCTGGTGTCTCTGGTCTGGTGTCTCTGGTCTTTTCTCTCTGGTCTGGTGTCTCTGGTCTGGTCTCTCTGGTCTGGTCTCTGGTCTCTGGTCTGGTCTCTGGTTTAGTCTCTGGTCTCTGGTATGGTCTCTGATCTGGTCTCTGGTCTGGTCTCTGATCTGGTCTCTGGTCTGGTCTGGTCTCTGGTCTGGTGTCTGGTCTCTGGTCTGGTGTTTGGTCTCTGGTCTGGTCTGGTCGTCTGGTCTGGTCATCTGGTCTGGTCTCTGGTGTCTCTCTGGTCTGGTCTGGTCTGGGTGTCTTGGTCTGGGGTCTGGTCTGGGGTCTGGTCTGGTCTCTGGTCTGGTCTGGTCTGGTGTCTGGTCTGGTCTGGTGTCTGGTCTGGTGTCTTGTCTTGTCTGGTCTGGTCTGGTCTCTGGTCTGGTCTCTGGTCTGGTCTCTGGTCTGGTCTCTGGTGTCTCTCTGGTCTGGTCTGGTCTGGTCTGGGTGTCTGGGTCTGGGTCTCTGGGTCTCTGGGTCTATGGGTATCTGGGTCAATGGGTCTCTGGGTCTTCTGTGTCTCTGGGTCTCTGGGTCTCTGGGTCTCTGGCCGTCTGTGGGTCTGGGGGTCTGGGGGTCTAGACCATACAAACCGGACCGACCGGACAAACCGTAGTAACTGGACGGACTGGAAAAAACAGAAAAACTGGACGGACTGGAAAAACCGGACAAACTGGAAAAACTGGACAGACCGGAAAAACCGGACAAACCGGACCGACCAGAAAAACTGGACAAACCGGACTAACTGGACGGACCAGGAAAACCGGAAAAACCGGACAAACCGGAAAAACTGGACGAACCAGAAAAACTGGACGGACCGGAAAAACTTGAAAAACTGGACGGACCGGAAAAACCGGAAAAACCGGACAAACCAGACCAACCAGACAGACCGGAAAAACCGGAAAAGCTGGACTAACTGGATGGACCAGAAAAACCGGAAAAACTAGACCGACCGGACTGACTGGACAAACTTGACGGACCAGAAAAACCGGACAAACCGGACAAACTGGACAGACCAGAAAAACCGGAAAAACTGGACAAACTGGACAGACCAGAAAAACCGGACAAACTGGACGAACCGGGAAAACTGAACGAACTTGAAAAACCGGAAAAACTGGACGGACCTGAAAAACCGGAAAAACCGGCCAAACCGGACCGACCAGACAGGCCGGAAAAACCGGAAAACCTGGACGAACTGGACAGACCGGAAAAACCGGACAAACCGGACTAACTGGATGGACCGGAAAAACCGGAAAAAATGGACCGACCGGACCGACTGGAGAAACTTGAGGGACAGGAAAACCTGGAAAAACCAGACAAACTGGACGAACCAAAAAAAAAAAAAAAAAAAAAAACTGACAAACCGGACAAACTGGAAAAACTGGACAGACCGGAAAAACCGGACAAAACGGACCGACCAGAAAAACTGGACAAACCGGAATAACTGGACGGACCGGGAAAACCGGAAAAACCGGACAAACCGGAAAAACTGGACGAACCAGAAAAACTGGACGGACCGGAAAAACTTGAAAAACTGGACGGACCGGAAAAACCGGAAAAACCGGACAAACCGGACCAACCAGACAGACCGGAAAAACCGGAAAAGCTGGACTAACTGGATGGACCAGAAAAACCGGAAAAACTAGACCGACCGGACTGACTGGACAAACTTGACAGACCGGAAAAACTTGAAAAACCAGAAAAACTGGAAAAACCGGAAAAACTGGATGAACTGGAAAAACTGGAAAAACCGGAAAAACTGACAAACCGGACAAACTGGAAAAACTGGACAGACCGGAAAGACTGGACAAACCGGACCGCCTGGAAAAACTTGACAAACCGGACTAACTGGACGGACCGGGAAAACCGGAAAAACCGGACAAACCGGAAAAACTGGACGAACCAGAAAAACTGGACGGACCGGAAAAACTTGAAAAACCGGAAAAACTGGAAAAACCGGAAAAACTGGACGGATCTGAAAAAATCGGAAAAATCGGAAAAACCGGAAAAACTGGACAGACCGGAAAAACTGAACGAACTTGAAAACCCGGAAAAACTGGACGGACCTGAAAAACCGGAAAAACCGGCCAAACTGGACCGACCAGACAGACCGGAAAAACCGGAAAAGCTGGACGAACTGGACGGACCAGAAAAACCGGACAAACTGGAATAACTGGATGGACCGGAAAAACCGGAAAAACCAGACAAACTGGACGAACCAAAAAAAAAAAAAAAAAAAACTGACAAACCTGACAAACTGGAAAAACTGGACAGACCGGAAAAACCGGAAAAACCGGACCGACCGGAAAAACTGGACAAACCGGACTCACTGGACGGACCGGGAAAACCGGAAAAACTGGACAAACTGGAAAAACTAGACGAACCAGAAAACCTGGACGAACCAGAAAAACTGGACGAACCAGAAAACTTGAAAAACCGGAAAAACTGGAAAAACCGGAAAAGCTAGACGAACCGGAAAAACTGTACGGACCGGAAAAACTTGAAAAAACGGAAAAACTGGACGGACCGGAAAAACTGGAAGAACCGGAAAAACTGACAAACCGGACAAACAAACTGGAAAAACTGGACGGAACGGGAAAACTGGAAAAACTGGACAAACTGGAAAAACTGGACGATCCAGAAAAACCGGACGGACCGGAAAAACTTGAAAAACCGGAAAAACTAGATGAACCGGGAAAACTGGAAAAACCGGAAAAACTGACAAACCGGACAAACTGGAAAAACTGGACAAACCGGACTCACTGGACGGACCGGGTAAACCGGAAAAACTGGAAAAACCGGAAAAACTGGACAAACCAGAAAACCTGGACGAACCAGAAAAACTGGACGAACCAGAAAACTTGAAAAACCGGAAAAACCGGACAAACTGGAAAAACTGGACAGACCGGAAAAAACCAGACAAACCGGACCAACCAGAAAAACTGGACAAACCGGACTAACTGGACGTACCGGGAAAACCGGAAAAACCGGACGAACCAGAAAAACTGGATGGACCGGAAAAACTGGAAAAACCGGAAAAACTGGACAGACCGGAAAAACTGGAAAAACTGGAAAAACTGGACGGACCTGAAAAATCGGAAAAACCAGAAAAACTGGACAGACCGGAAAAACTAGAAAAACTGGACAGACCGGAAAAACAGGAAAAACCGGACAAACTGGACAGACCAGAAAAACCGGACAAACTGGACGAACCGGAAAAACTGAATGAACTTGAAAACCCAGAAAAACTGGACGGACCTGAAAAACCGAAAAAACCGGCCAAACTGGACCGACCAGACAGACCGTAAAAACCGGAAAAGCTGGACGAACTGGACGAACCGGAAAAACCGGACAAACCGGAATAACTGGATTGACCGGAAAAACCGGAAAAACCAGACAAACTGGACGAACCAAAAAAAAAAACTGACAAACCGGACAAACTGGAAAAACTGGACAGACCGGAAAAATCGGAAAAACCGGACAAACCGGAAAAACTGGATGAACCAGAAAAACTGGACGGACCGGAAAAACCGGAAAAACTGGACGGACCTGAAAAATCGGAAAAACCGGAAAAACAGGAAAAACTGTACAGACCGGAAAAACTGGATGGACCAGAAAAAATGGAAAAACAGGAAAAACCGGACAAACTGGACGAACCAAAAAAAACTGACAAACCGGACAGACCGGAAAAACTGGACAGACCGGAAATACCGGAATAACCGGAAAAACTGGACAGACCGGAAAAACCGGAAAGACAGGAAAAACTGGAAAATCCGGGAAAACTGGAAAAACCGGACAAACCGGAAAAACTGGAAAAACCGGACAGACCGGAAAAACTTGAAAAACTGGACGAACCGGAAAACCCGGACAAACCGGACTAACCAGACAAACCGGAAAAACCGGACAGACCGGACAAACCAGAAAAACTGAAAAAAAACGGAAAAACCGGAAAATCCGGAAAAACCGGACAGACCGGGCAAACTGGACAAATCGGAAAAACTGGACAAACCTGACAGACTGGAAAAACTGGACAGACCGGAAAAACCAGAAAAACCGGAAAAACCGGAAAAACCGGGAAACTGGAAAAACCGGACAAACCGGAAAAACTGGACAGACTGGAAAACCTGGAAAAACCGGAAAAACTGGAAAAACCGTACAGACCGGAAAAGCTTGAAAAACTGGACAGACTGGAAAAACTGAAAAAACCGGAAAAACCGGAAAAACCGGAAAAACCGGAAAAACTGGGCAGACCGGAAAAATCGGAAAATCGGATAGACCGGAAAAACTGGACAGATCGGAAAAACATGAAAAACCTGACAGACTGGAAAAACTGGACAGACCGGAAAAAGCAGAAAAACCGGAAAAACCGGAAAAACCGGGAAACTGGAAAAACCGGACAAACCGGAAAAACTGGACAGACTGGAAAACCTGGACAGACTGGAAAAACCGGACAAACCGGAAAAACTGGACAGACTGGAAAAATGGAAAAAATGGACGGACCAGAAAAACCGGAAAAACTAGACAAACCTTAAAAACTGGACACACCGGAAAAACTGGACAAACCGGAAAAACTGGAAAAACTGGACGGACCTGAAAAACCAGAAAAGCCGGACAAACCAGAAAAACTGGACAGACCGAAAAAACTGAATGGGCCAGAAAAACCGGAAAAACCGGAAAAACCGGACAAACCGGAAAAACTGGATGGACCAGAAAAACCGGAATAACCGGAAAAACCGGACAAACCAGAAAAACTGGACGGATGGGAAAAACATGGACAGACCGGAAAAACCAGAAAAACTGGACAAACTGGACAGATCGGAAAAACTGGAAAAACCGGAAAAACTGTAAAAAACGGACAAACCGGAAAAACTGGACAGACCGGAAAAACTGGAAAAACCGGACAGACTGGAAAAGCTTGAAAAACTGGACGGACCGGAAAAACCGGACAAACCGGACTAACTGGACGGACCGGAAAAACCGGGAAAACTGGAAAGCCGGAAAAACCGGACAAACCGGACAAACCGGAAAAACTGGAAAAACCAGACAAACCAGAAAAACTGGACAGACCGGAAAGGGGAGGCTTGCTATGATGGGGGAACTGGGTTCTGATGATGCCATGTAACTTTGGTTTCTGTTGCCTACGTTCTTGCACCTGCCTTTTGCCATCTGGTTAAATCTAGTGCTACCTGTACTTCTGTCTCTGACTGAAGCCTGCCTTCCCAGTTGTCTCGCTTGTGTTTGGTCTTCTAGGGGTCCAGATGTCTCTGTGATGTTTTTCCAGCTGCACTGATTATGGTGGGTGCCTCCAAGGTGGCAGTCCAGCTAGGTGACTGCTGTTCTCGGTGCAGTGTCTCCTCTTGGATATCTCAGGATATGTTGTCTGACACTCTGAGTTCAGTTGTTCCTCTGTGGCTCTGGGTTGAGTGGACCTTCCAGTATGTCTCAGGTGGAACCCGGGGTCCACTCACCAGTAGACCTGGCAGAGGTCTGGTCCAGGCCTCAGACCCGGGAGATGGGCAGAATGGGGGAGCTAGCCAGCAGGGGGGGGTATCTGCTGGAATCAGAACACTCAGGGCACCCAGCTATGAGCTCAAGGCAGTATGTGGGGTTTCCTACCTAAAGCTGGCTGTGGGATCCTTGGAGCCCCCAGAACGTCTCCGGCGGGATCCGGGGTGCACTCACCAGCAGGCAGGGCAGAGGTCTGGTCCAGGCCTCAGACCAGAAGAGGGGCAAGTGGCAGAAGGGCCCAACTCTTTTATTTAAAAAGTGGGGGGAGGGGGGTGTACAGAGCTCAGGTGCCAGAGGAGAAGGTGTCAGACCCATTGGCCTTCAATTCAGAGGTACTCAAAATGCTTGACATGAGTTCTGGGGAGGGAACCAGGGTCCTCTGCAAGTGTAGTATTTGTCCTGAACTCTGAGCCATCTTTCTAGATCTCTTACTTCTGGTTTTGTTATTTTTTTTTTTCATTTTTAAGACAGTCTCACTGTATAGCCTTGGCTATTCAGAGATCTGCCTTGTTTTAGCATCCCAAGCAGGGGAATTAAAAGTGTGAGACACTAGGCCTGACTTATTTTTAATTAGTCTGTTTGATTTTTTCCCTTTCTTTTTGAGACATGATTTCTCTGTGTAGACCAGGCTGGCCTCAACCTAAGAGACACACCTATTTATGCCATCTCCCAGTGTTGGAACTAAAGGTATTTAACACCACCAGCTACTTTTTTCTAATTCTTAAATAACACAGTTATTGCAGGGAGTGGTGGCCAACAAGTCTAGAAAGGAAGTTCCAGATCAGCCAGGGCTGTTACACAGAGATACTGTGTCTCAAAAAAACAAAACCCAAACCAAACAAAACAATTATGAGTATTTATTTGTGTGTGAGTGAGAGTGGGTGGGTGGGTGTACCACAGCACAGCATCACATACATGGAGATCAAAGGACAATTTTCTTTCTTTCTTCTATGTGGGCTCTGATCCACTTTAATACGCTTTGATATTTATATATTTTTCTATGTATAAGTATTTGCCTGACTTTATGTGTATGTCTAGGTAGTACTGATGGAGGCAGAGTGAGCAGTAGACCCTCTGTAACTGGAGCTACAGAGGGTCGTTAGCTTAAATGTGGATGCTAAGAATTGCTCTAGAAGAGCAAGTGCTCTCAACTGATGAGAAATCTCTCCAGTACCCACGTTCTACTTTGTTGTTGGGACAGCATCTCTCAGGGTCACACAGGCTGGCCTTAAACTTGTAGCAAAAGGGAGTTGAACTACTATCACACTCAGAAACTTCCTCTGATCTAGTTTCTGTAAAAGCCTACATATCTAAACTTCCAGCTACAGTGAATGTGATAGTTTGTATATGCTCAGCCTAGGGATTGGCCTGATTAGAAGGTGTGGCCCTGATGGAGTAGGTGTGTCACTGTGTGTGTGGGCTCTAAGACCCTCATCCTAGCAGCCTTCAGATGAAGATGTAGAACTCTTAGACTTCCCTTGAACCATGCTTGTCTGGACACTGCCATGTTCTTGCCTTGATAATGGACTGAACCTCTGAACCTATAAGCCAGCTCCAATTAAATGTTGTCCTGATAAGAGTTGCCTTGATCATGGTGTCTGTTCACAGCAGTAAAACCCTAATTAAGACAGTGACCCATCGTAGTCTCAGGATGTGACTTTCGACCTGTCCTACACTCTTGTCACTCAGCAGTGAGCGAGCCTGCTCTTGAGTCCTCCTAGCACTTCACGCCTTTCCAGCATTTGTCTCTTTCCTTTGGCTCCACACTTTGTCAGCTTTTCTACTAGACACTAAGCTTCCTGAGGCCAGGGTCATACAGCCTACATACCTGTCTATAAATAGCATCTCTCAAAGTACCAGCACAAGGATTTGTTTGCTTGTTTGAAATGCAGTCTCGAGTAACTCAAATTGGTTTATGTATCTGAGGCTAGCCTTGAACACACAGTTTCCACTTTCCTAAGTGTTGGGATTCCAAGTATGTACCAAACGTGGGGCAGTGCAAGCATTTCCATGTTTTGTTTTCAAGAAGTAATTCTTTGTTTCACTCCAACTCCTAGCCTTCTGTGCAATGTAAAGGGAACATAACAACTAGTATACTTACCATCCTTCCTTTTCTTTCTTTCTTCTTTCTTTGAGACAGGATCTGTGTAGCTCTGACTGGCCTGGAACTATTCAGATCAGAGATCTGCATGCCTGTGCCTTGAGTGCTGAGATTAAAAGTGTGCAGTACCATGCCTTCTTGCTATGCAATCCACGTTGGCTTCTAACTCCCGGTTGTCTTGCCCTAGCTTCCAGAATAGCTGAAGTCACTGGTGTTGTGGCACCCAGCTAGCAACACATTTAGAAGGCTACATAGAAAATAGTACAGGAAAACGGACAGGAGATACGGCTCAGCAGTTATGAACACTTGCCTGATTAGTAGCTTCTTGTTTGTTTGTTTGTTGTTGATTTGACACGAGCTAGAGTCACTTGGATAGAGAGAAGAACCACCACTGGCTTGTGGGCATTTTCTTTAATGATTGATGTAGGTGGTGTGGACGTTTTGGGAGAGTGCCTCCCCTGGGGAGATAGGAAATTCTGGGTTGTGTATCAGCCTGCACAAGCCATGAGAAGTAGGGCAGTAAGCAATGGTTTCTCCATTTTTTTGTCATTGTTTTTGTTTGTTTTGTTTTCTGCTTAAATTCCTGATCTGACATTACTCAGTGGCAGATTGTCACCTATAAGGTCAAGTAAACCTTCATCCACAAGTGGCTTTTGGTCATGGTATTTTTACATCAGCAAAAGAAAACCTAAGATAATGGAGGACCCACAGCAGCCTGTAACTCCAGCTTCCAGGGATCTGATGCCATGTCATCTGGTACTTTCCCATACATATACACATAATATTTTCTTTCTTTGTTTTAAATTACAAGCTATTGTATTAATCTACAAATATGAAAGGGCACCTTCTCAAATATTGTCTTCACAGCTGTGACCTACTGACCAATGCTACTGAGTTTCCTCTACCGATGGCAGATTACATTGAACCCACGCTTCATTCTGCTCAGAGCATAGATAGGGAACCCCCCTGTCCTTGCTCCTGAATTGCAATGTGGCCTAGGCTCGCAGTTGTCCTTCACCACACACACCCTACGCTAGCAGCAAGCGCTACCTTATCCTTTGCCTGGTTTGTATCTCTGTGAGGCAAAATGCTTCATCTCCCTAAAAGTGCAGAAGACCAAGAGGGGATGCAGGAGAGAAAACAGGTTAACACAGAGCTGCAGCTGAGAATGGCAAGATGAACCAAAGATGGCCATTCGAGCCCAGTTCAGGCCAGTTCCCATGGCACAGGCCACCTGCTTCATCAGGCAGCCCTTAATCCTGCTCCCTGAGACCATTTGCTATAGAAGGTCCATATGGAATTTAGTTTCTTCTTAGAAAGCCCAAGAAAATCTCCAAGTGTTGTAACTGGGAGGAACTGTGTCTGTCTTGACACCCTTTATTACTTAACAGGCTTTGGGAGTTTTAGAACAGCAAAAGGCCAAAGCTATCAGTTCGCAGGCAGCTAGGACAGAGCAGAGAGTTTACCTTCTCATCCTGTTTTTCTCCCAATTTTTTCATCACTCTTTCCTTTACTTTAAAAAATACATTCCAGATTTTATCCCCTTACCCCATTCCCCCCACCACCCAGGAACCCCCTATCCTATCCCCCATCCTGCCTCCACAAGGGTGTACCTCCACCTACCACCCACTCCTCCCTCTCCACCCTCGGATTCCTCTCTGATCAGGGTTCAGCCTTCATGGGACCAAGGATCTCCTCTGCCTCCCATGCTTGACAAGGCCATCCTCCTGTAAGTATACAGCTGAAGTCATGGGTGCCTCCCTTTGTGCTCCCAGGCTGGTGGTTTAGACCCTGGGTAGCTCTGGTTGGCTGGCACTGTTGCTCTCCTCTTGGGACAACCAACCCTTTCAGTTCCTTCAGTCCTCTAACTTCTCCATTGGGAATCCTTGATCAGATCAATGGGTAGCTGGGACCATCTGCCTCTGAATATGTCAGACTCTGGCAGACCACCAAAGAGACAACTACATCAGGCTGCTGTCAGCATGCACTTTCTGACATCCATATGGGCGTCTATCTTTGGTGACTGCACATGGAACAGATATCAAGGTAGTGTGGTCTCCCAACGGCCCCTTCTTGACTTTCTGTCCCACACTTTGTCGTGATATTTGCTCTCTTCAGCACTCTATAACTCCTTCCAAGTAGGACCTAGGCATTTACACTTGGTCTTTCTTCTTCATGAGCTTCATGAGGCCAGTTAGTTGAATCTTGGCTATTTCAAGCTATTGGGCTAATATCCGCATATCAGAGAGTAAATATCATGTGTGTTCTTTTGTGATTGGGTTACCTCACTCAGGATGATAATTTGTAGTTCCATCCATTTACCTAAGAATTTCTCAAATTCATTATTTTTAATAGCTGAGTAGTACTCCATTGTGTAAATGTACCACATTTTTTGTATCCACTCCTCTGTTGAAGGACATCTGAGTTCTTTCTAGCTTCTGGCTATTATAAATAAGGCTGCTATGAACATAGTACAGCATATGTCCTTATTGTATGTTGGAGCATTTTCTGGGTATATGCCCAGGAGTGGTACAGCTGGGTCCTCAGGTAGTGCTATGTCCAATTTTCTGAGGAACCGCCAGACTGATTTCCAGAGTGGTTGTACCAGCTTGCATTCCCACCAACAATACAGGAGTGTTCCTCTTTCTCCACATCCTCACCAGCATCTACCATCACTTGAATTTTTTATCTTAGCCATTCTGACTGGTGTCAGGTGGTATCTCAGGGTTGTTTTGATTTGCATTTCCCTGATGACTAAGGATGTTGAGCATTTCTTAAGGTACTTCTTGGCCATCTGAATTTCCTTAGTTGAGAATTCTTTGTTTAGCTCTGCATACCATTTTTAATAGGGTTATTTGGTTGTCTGGAGTCTAATTTCATGAGTTCTTTGTAAATATTCGATATTAGCCCCCTATCGGATATAGGATTGGTAATGATCTTTTCCCAATCTGTTGGTTGCCATTTTGTCTTATTGACAGTGTCTTTTGTCTTACAGAAGCTTTGCAGTTTTATGAGGTCCCATTTGTCAATTCTTGATCTTAGAGCATAAGGCATTGGTGTTCTGTTCAGGAAATTTTCCCCTGTGCCTAAGTATTTGAGGGTTTTCCCCACCTTCTCTTCTATTAGTTTGAGTGTATGTGGTTTTATGTGAGGGTCCTTTATCGACTTAGACTTGAGCTTTGTACAAGGGGATAAGAATGGATTAATTTGCATTCTTCTACATGCTGACCTCCAGTTGATCCAGCATCATTTGTTGAAAATGCTGTCCTTTTTCCACTGTACAGTTTTAGCTCCTTTGTCAAAGATCAAGTGATCATTGATGTGTGGGTTCATTTCTGGATCTTCAATTCTATTCCATTGATCTTCCTGCCTGTCTCTGCACCAATACCATGCAGATTTTTATCACTACTGCTCTTTAGTACAGTTTGAGGTCAGGGATGGTGATTCCCCCAGAAGATCTTTTATTGTTGAGAATGGTTCTCGTTATCCTACGTTCTTTGTTATTCCAAATGTATTTGCAAGTTGCTCTTTCTATCTCTATGAAGAATTGATTTGAAATTTTGATGGGGATTGCATTGAACCTGTAGATTGCTTTTGGTAAAATGGCCATTTTTACTAAGTTAATCTTGCCAATCCTGGAGCATGGGAGATCTTTCCATCTTCTGAGATCTTCTTTGATTTCTTTCTTCAGAGACTTGAAGTTCTTGTCATACAAGATCTTTAGTTGCTTGGTTAGATTCACCCCAAGATATTTTATATTATTTGTGGCTATTGTGAATGGTGTCATTTCCCTAATTTCTTTTTCAGCCTGTTTATCTTTTGAGTAGGGGAAGGCTACTGATTTTTTTAAGTTGATTTTATATCCAGCCACTTTGCTGAAGTTGTTTATCAGGCTTAGGAGTTCTCTGGTGGAAGTTTTAAGGTCATTTAATATACTATCATATCATCTACAAATAGTGAAATTTTGACTTCTTCTTTTCCTATTTGTATCCCTTTGACTTCCTTTTGTTGTCTAAATGCTCTGGCTAGGACTTCCAGTATTATACTGAATAGGTAGTGTGAGAGTGGGCAGCCTTGTCTATTCCCTGATCTTAGTGGGATTGCTTCAAGTTTCTCTCCATTCTAAAAAGTCTGTAATTTCTTTCTTTATTTCTTCCTTGACCAAGTCATCATTGAGTAGAGCATTTTTCAGTTTCCACGTGTATGTGGGCTTTCCATTGTTTTTGTCATTATTAAAGGCCAGCCTTAGTCCATGGTGGTCTGATAGGGTGCAAGGGAATATTTCAATCTTTTTTATCTGTTGAGGCCTGTTTTGTGACCAATTATATGGTCTATTTTGGAGACAGTACCATGAGGTGCTGAGAAAAAGGTATATTCTTTTGTTTTAGGATGAAATATTCTATATTTCTGTGTGTAGTCACTCCTCTAGGATGTCTCAGGATATGATGTCTGCTGCTCTGAGTTCAGTGGCTCCTCTAGGATGCCTTGGGATGTGGTGTCCCCTGCTCTGAGGGCAGTGGCCTCTCTAGGATGTCTCCGGATGTAGTTTCCACACAGAAGCAGACCAGCTGGGTGTCTGCTCCAGCCATTGGGATCTGGGTAAGGGGCGGAAGGGGAGTGGTATTCTGCAGGGGTATGGTTTGAGTGCCAGGTATGCTCTTTGGGATCCCTGCTGCCAGTTGTACCTCTGGGGTGTAGGGCAGTGGGCAGGTGCTCCCACCTGCAGCTCTGAGGGCAGTGGCCTCTCTAGGATGTCTCCGGATTCGGTTTCTACAGGGAAGCAGATCATCTGGGTGTCTGCTCCAACCACCAGGATCCGGGCGAGGGATCTCCCAATTTTCTAAAACAGGGTTTCTCTCTACAGTCCTGCCTGTCCAGGAACTAGCTTTATAGAATAAGCTGTCCTGAACTTACAGAGATCCACCAGCCTCTGCCTCCAGAGTGCTGGGATTAACAGTGCTCTCCACCACCTCCTGGCTTTTGGCCTTTGCACTCTTAAGCCTGGGGAGCAGCGGTGGGGCTCACTACTTTTCAACTTCATTTCCTTTGTCTTCTGGATAATGTCTGTGCACTTGCAGTCTTTGCAGAGTCTTGAACCAGGAATAGTAATCAACATTCATGGCCTTTTGACCTTCCTTCTCAGGAGTCCAGCTTTCTCTCTTGGCCAGAAATGTTCAGCCTAGACTCATTCAGAAAAGGTAAGAAATGAACTGAATGAGATTACATGCCTCTATTCTGTGTGGTTGGACACTAGGAAGGTTATGAGTGTGCCTCTGCAGCGTAGTCCTCTTACCCTCTAAGAGTAATTTTCAAAAATCTTTTCTTTGCCTACCTTAGCTCAGAACTGATGTTGCCTCTTTTCCTGGATTTTGTACATGTTTTTGTCCTTCTCCAAAAATGCTCTTTTCTGCCTATTCACGACCTAACAAAATCCTTCCTGTTTTTCTTTTTTCCTTTTTTTCTTTTCTTATTTTTATTGTGTGTGTCTATGGGCCTGTGTGTCTGTGTTTCTGCCTTGGCTGTCAGGGAGCTCTGTAGACCAGGCTGGCTTTGAACTCACAGAGATCTGCCTGCCTCTGTCTTCTGAGTGCTAGGATTAAATGTGTATGCCACCACCACCTAACCTGAAGGGTGACATTCTCACTGCTGTCTTGTATAAGGCAGTGTGGCCTTAACAGAACACCTGAACGTAGATTTCTGGTTTACATGATGGTTTTATACTCACTGGCTGGCTGGAGGTCTTGGCTGAATGACCAAGCCTCTCTGTGCTCTGCTTCTTTATTATTTCAATGGGTGAAATAAGCACATTTCTCACAGGATCCCAAGGATCTGATGAGGTAATACATGTAAAGACCTTAGAGCAGGGCCAGATTACTTATAAAGGAAAAGTCCACATTATCATTGAGTAGCTACAGGATACAATATGGTCTAATTTTTGATCTTGCTTTCTAACCAAAGAAGTCTTAAACATATCTACCGGCGAGTGAGTGCACCCCGGATTCCACCAGACACATTCTGGGGGAATCCATAGAACCCATAGCCAGCGCTAGCACTCCCCTTCCGCCGCTCAACCCTCTTCCGGTCTGAGGCCTGCTGGTGAGTGCACCCCGGATACCACCAGACACATTCTGGGGGATCCACAGATCCCACAACCAGCTTTAGGTAGGAAAACCCACATACTACCCTGAGCTCATAGCTGGGTGCCCTGAGTGCTCAGAATCCAGCAGATACCCCCCTCCCCCGCGCCCCTGCTGGCTAGCACCCCCCCTTCTGCCCATCTCCCAGGTCTGAGGCCCGGACCAGACCTCTACCAGGTCTGTAGTTGTGTGGACCCCGGATTCCACCTGAGACATACTGAAAGGTCCACTCAACCCAGAGCCACAGAGGAACAACTGAACTCAGAGTGTCAGACAACATATCCTGAGATATCCAAGAGGAGACACTGCACCCAGAACAGCAGACATCTAGCTGGACTACTACCTTGGAGGCACCATATCCTGAAGCATCCTAGAGATACCACTGTAATCAGGGCAGCTGGAAAAAAAATCACAGAGACATCTGGACTCCTAGAAGACCAAACACAAGCGAGACAACTGGAAAGACAGGCTTCAGTCAGACACAGAAGTACAGGTAGCACTAGATTTAACCAGATGGCAAAAGGCAGGTGCAAGAATGTAAGCAACAGAAACCAAAGTTACATGGCATCATTAGAACCCAGTTCCCCCATCATAGCAAGCCCTGAGCACCCCATCACACCAGAAAAGCAGGATTCAAAATTAAAATCACTTCTCATGATGATGATAGAGGACTTTAATAAAGACATAAATAACACTCTCAAAGAACAGATAGAAACCCTTAGAGAGGAAACACAAAAATCCCTTAAGGAATTGCAAGAAAATGCAACCAAACGGGAGAAGGAATTAAACAAAACCATGCAGGATCTAAAAATGGAAGTAGAAACAATAAAGAAATCACAAAGGGAGAATACCCTGGAGATAGAAAACCTAAAAAAAAAAAAAAAAAAAAAGACCAGGATTTATAGACACAAGTATCACCAACAGAATACAAGAGATGGAAGAGAGAATCTCATGTGCAGAAGATATCATGGAAAACATTGACACATCTGTCAAAGAAAAATGCAAAATACAAAAAGCTACTAACCCAAAATATACAAGAAATCCAAGACACAATGAGAAGGCCAAACCTAAGGATAATAGGAATAGATGAGGGGGAAGACTCCCAACTTAAAGGACCAGTAAATATCCTCAACAAAATTATAGAGGAAAACTTCCCTAACCTAAAGAAAGAGATGTTCATAAATATACAAGAAGCCTACAGAACTCCAAATAGTTTAGACCAGAAAAGAAATACTTCCCGCCACATAATAGTCAAAACATCAAATGTACAAAACAAAGAAAAAATACTAAAAGCAGTAAGGGAAAAAGGCAAAGTAACATATAAAGGCAGACCTATAAGAATTACACCAGACTTCTCACCAGAGACCATAAAAGCCAGAAGATCCTAGACCGATATCATACAGACCCTAAAAGAACATAAATGCCAGCCCAGACTACTATACCCAGCAAAACTGTCAATCATTATTGATAGAGAAACCAAAATATTCCATGACAAATCCAAATTTACACAATATCTCAACACAAACCCAGCACTTCAAAGGATAATTGGTGGAAAACTCCATCACAAGGAGGGAAACTACAACCTAGAAAAAGCAGGAAAGTTATCTTCCAAAAACCGTAAAAGAAGGTAGCTACACAAACATATCTCCACTGCCAATAAGAAAAATAACAGGAAACAGCACTCATTTTTCCTTAATATCTCTTAATATCAATGAACTCAATTCTCCAGTAAAAAGACATAAACTATCAGACTGGATACGTAAACAGGACCCAACATTTTGCTGCATTCAGGAAACACACCTCTGTGGAAAAGACAGACACTACCTCAGAGTAAAAGGTTGGAAAACAATCTTCCAAGCAAATGGTTCCAAGAAACAAGCTGGAGTAGCAATTCTAATATCAAATAAAATCAGTTTTCAACCAGAAGTAATCAAAAAAGATAAAGAAGGACACTTCATATTCATCAAAGGAAAAATGTACCAAGAGGAACTCGCAATTCTCAACATCTATGCCCCAAATGTAAGGGCACCCACATACATAAAAGAAACTCTACTAAAACTTAAAGCATACATTGCACCCTGCACAATAATAGTGGGAGATTTCAACACCCCACTCTCAGCTATGGAAAGATCATGGAAACAGGAACTAAACCGAGACACAATGAAACTAACAGAAGTTATGAACCAATTGGACTTAACTGACATCTATAGAAAATTTCATCCTAAAACAAAAAGAATATACCTTCTTCTCAGCACCTCATGGTACCTTCTCCAAAATAGACCATATAATTGGTCACAAAACAGGCCTCAACAGATACAAAAAGATTGAAATAATCCCTAGTACCTTATCAGACCACCATGGATTAAGACTTGTCTTTGACATGGACAAAAACAACGGAAAGCCCACATACACTTGGCAACTGAACAATGCTCTACTCAATGATAACTTGGTCAAGGAAGAAATAAAGAAAGAAATTAAAGACTTTTTAGATTTAAATGAAAATGAGGACACATCATATCAAAACCTGTGGGACTCATTGAAAGCAGTACTAAGAGGAAAAATCATAGCTCTAAGTGCTCACAAAAAGAAATTGGAAAGAGCATACATTAACAACTTGACAGAAAACCTGAAAGCATTAGAACAAAAAGAAGCTAGTATACCCAAGAGGAGTAGACGGCAGGAAATAATCAAACTCAGGGCTGAAATCAACCAAGTCGAAACAAAAAGAACTATACAAAATATCAACAAAACCAGGAGCTGGTTCTTTGAGAAAATCAACAAGATAGAAAAACCCTTAGCCAGACTAACCAAAGGGCAAAGAGACAGCATTCAAATTAATAAAATCAGAACTGAAAAGGGAGACATAACAACAGAAACAGAGGAAATTAAAAAAAATTGTCAGATCCTACTACAAAGGCCTATACTCAACAAAATTGGAAAATCTGGAGGAAATGGACAATTTTCTAGATAGATACCAGGTACCAAAGTTAAACGAGGAGCAGATAAACCATCTAAACAGTCGCATAATGCCTAAAGAAATAGACACAGTCATTAAAAATCTTCACACCAAAACATGTCCGGGGCCAGATGGTTTCAGTGCCGAATTCTTTCAGATCTTCAAGGAAGACCTAATACCAATCCTCTTCAAGCTATTCCATCGAATAGAAACAGAAGGAACACTACCCAACTCGTTCTATGAAGCTACCATTACACTCATACCTAAACCACAGAAAGACCCAACAAAGAAAGAGAACTACAGACCAATCTCTCTTATGAATATTGATGCAAAAATGCTCAATAAAATTCTCGCAAACCAAATCCAACAACACATCAAAACAATTATCCATCAAGATCAAGTAGGCTTTATCCCAGGAATGCAGGGATGGTTCAATATTAGGAAATCCATCAATGTAATCCACTACATAAATAAACTCAAAGAAAAAAAAAACCACATGGTCATCTCACTAGATGCTGAGAAAGCATTTGACAAAATACAACATCCCTTCATGTTAAAAGTCTTGGAAAGATCAGGAATACAAGGCCCATATCTAAACATAGTAAAAGCAATATACAGCAAGCCAGTAGCCAACATCAAACTAAAAGGAGAGAAACTTGAAGCAATCCCACTAAGATCAGGGACTAGGCAAGGCTGCCCACTCTCACCTTACCTATTCAATATAGTATTGGAAGTCTTAGCTAGAGCAATTAGACAACAAAAGGAAGTCAAAGGGATACAGATAGGAAAGAAAGAAGTCAAAATTTCACTATTTGCAGATGATATGATAGTATACTTAAGTGAACCTAAAACTTCCACCAGAGAACTCCTAAACCTGATAAACAACTTTAGCTATGTGGCTGGATATAAAATCAACTCAAACAAATCAGTAGCCTTCCTCTATTCAAAGGATAAACAGGCTGAGAAAGAAATCAGGGAAATGACACCCTTCACAATAGCCACAAATAAAATAAATTATCTTGGAGTGAATCTAACCAAGCAACTGAAAGATCTGTATGACAAGAACTTCAAGTATCTGAAGAAAGAAATTGAAGAAGATCTCAGAAGATGGAAAGATCTCCCATGCTCCTGGATTGGCTGGATTAACTTAGTAAAAATGGTTATCCTGCCAAAAGCAATCTACAGATTCAACTCAATCCCCATCAAAATTCCAAATCAATTCTTCATAGAGATAGAAAGAGCAATTTACAAATTCATTTGGAATAACAAAAAACCTAGGATAGCAAGAACTATTCTCAACAATAAAAGATCTTCTGGGGGAATCACCATTCCGGACCTCAAACTGTACTACAGAGCAGTAGTGAGAAAAACTGCATGGTATTGGTACAGAGACAGACAGGATGATCAATGGAATAGAACTGAAGACCCGGAAAGGAACCCGCACACCTATGGTCACTTGATCTTTGACAAGGGAGCTAAATCCATCCAGTGGAAAAAGGACAGCATTTTCAACAAGTGGTGCTGGCTCAACTGGAAGTCAACATGTAGAAGAATACAAATTAATCCATTCTTATCCCCTTGCACAAAGCTCAACTCCAAGTGGATAAAGGACCTTCACATAAAGCCAGATATACTGAAACTAATAGAAGGTGGAAAGACCCTTGAATACCTAGGCACAGGGGAAAAGTTCCTGAACAGAACACCAATGCCTTATGCTCTAAGATCAAGAATCGACAAATGGGACCTGATCAAATTGCAAAGCTTCTGTAAGGCAAAGGACACTGTCAACAAGACAAAATGGCAACCAACAGATTGGGAAAAGATCATTACCAATCCTACATCTGATAGAGGGCTAATATCGAATATATACAAAGAACTCAAGAAATTAGACTTCAGACAACCAAATAACCCCATTAAAAATGGTGTACAGAGCTAAACAAAGAATTCTCAACTGAGGAAACTCGAATGGCTGAGAAGCACCTTAAAAAATGCTCAACATCCTTAGTCATCAGGGAAATGCAAATCAAAACAACACTGAGATACCACCTGACACCAGTCAGAATGGCTAAGATCAAAAACTCAGGTGATAGTAGATGCTGGCGAGGATGTGAAGAAAGAGGAACACTCCTTCATTGTTGGTGGGGTTGCAAGCTGGTACAACCACTCTGGAAGTCAGTCTGGCGGTTCCTCAGAAAATTGGACATAGCACTACCTGAGGACCCAGCTATACTACTTCTGGGCATATACCCAGAAAATGCCCCAACAAATAACAAAGACATGTGCTCCACTCTGTTCATAGCAGCCTTATTTATAATAGCCAGAAGCTGAAAAGAACCCAGATGCCCTTCAACAGAGGAATGGATACAAAAAATGTGGTACATTTACACAGTGGAATATTACTCAGCTATTAAAAATAATGAATTCGAGAAATTCTTAGGTAAATGGATGGAACTAGAAAATATCATCCTGAGTGAGGTAACCCAATCACAAAAGAACACACATGGTATTTACTCACTGATAAGCGGAGATTAGCCCAAAAATTTGAAACAACAAAGATTCAACTACCAGATGACATGAAGCTCATGAAGAAGAAAGAACAAGTGAGGATGCCTAGGTCTTTCTTAGAAGAAGTAACTAAATACCCAAGGGAGCAAATATGGACACAAAGTGTGGGTCAGAATCTGAAGGGGGGGGGTTGTAGGGAGACCATTCCATCTGGGTATTCATTCCATGGGCAGTCATCAAAAATAGACGCTGATAGGGATGTCAGGATGGGAAAGCTGACAGCAGCCTGATAAGCCTGTCTCCTTAGAGGTCCCCCAGAGTCTGACATGCTCAGAGACAGATACTCGTAGCTATCCATTAATCTGATCAAAGGTTCCCAATGGAGGAGTTAGAGAGTAAACTGAAGGAACCTTAAGGGCTGGTGGCCCCATGAGGAGAGCAACAATATCAACCAGCCAGAGCTTCCCAGGGTCTAAACAACCAGCCTAGGAGCACATATGGAGAGACACATGACTCCAGCTGTATATGTAGGGGAGGATGGCCTTGTTGGGCATAGGTGGGAGACAAGGTCATTGGTACCCTGAAGGCTGAGCACTGAGGGGGGGATCTGAGGGTGGGGAGAGGGGCTGGGGATAGGTGGGTAAACACCTTCATAGAAGCAGGAGGAGGGGGGATGAGATAAGGGGTTCCTGGGTGGTGGGGGAAATATGGTAAGGGGATAAAATTTGAAATGTAAATATTATATCCAATAAAAGAGGGGAAAAAATAGAAAAGCGGTTAGAACCAACATTCTTAATAAAATGTCAGCCCTCTTTAAAAAAAAAAAACTATCTTGATACTAAAATTTGTTTTGAGAATTGTATATTGCAGAATGATCAGCCTTGGTGTATCTACTCAACAAGCAAGCTGGGCAGACCTGCTCAAACCTCTGAGGTCTGGGAATTCCATCTGGAGGCAGTGAAGACACAGTATCAGAGGATTGTCAATTTGCTCTCCCCCCCCCACTCGTCTTCTAATATCTCAACGCCCATAATCAGCTTGAAGAAGCTAACGAAGAGTCAGTGCCCCTATTCCCTGGGCTTGGGGACTAAGGTGGTAAATGTTGGACTGTCTTTCTAGGGAAAAGTAGTGGTTTTGTTGGAATAGAGAGGATTAGCTAGGGGTTAATTGCATAGCTATAACCTACTAGTAGAAATTGGTATAATTAATATCAAGATGAAGATATAAATTCTTAAATGGCACCAATTTACTTTGTTTACAAATTTTAAGGTTTTCATTGGCATGAGCTTCTTAGTGATATAAGAGTGAGACGAATATTGTTACTCTCACAGGCATTGTACCAGTATAACACATTTAGGAATACAAAGCTTAGACCCAGTCCTTCTTTGACCTTTTTTTAACTGATTTGAGATGGTCAGCCTGTGAGTTAAGGGACTATAGCAAATTCATGGGTTGGAGTTTATTATAAGGGTGTTCTCTATGTTTTATTTAGAAATAGCTGAGTGGAGTTAACAGGCAACAGTCCAGATTACCTTACATGGATAGCTGGTTTCAAAACACCAGAAATCCTTAGAATTGACATGACAAACATTTCAGTAGTAATATTCATTTTGATTAGAGACCTGTCTGCTCCGGACAGCTTCCTATATTGAATTCTAAGAAGAAATTGAGCATCCTTGGAGTTACTCCAGTTGTGGTGAGACAGCCACTAGGTAAGAATTGCCACTTCCCTTCTACAGACAAATTACTGTCCAGAAAAGGACACACTTGCAGAATAGTTGACTGATTATATCTGCCTAGACAGAGTAATCAGCCCTTAATAATTTTGCAGCACTAAGGTCTGTCAGATGATCCTGGGCCAGAAGGCTGAAGAACAGATGCTCCAATGTTTTGAAGTAGAGCGAGTGTCCAGGTCTCTATAAATTGGCTAAGTTTTAGAAGCTATGCTTTGTGCTTCCCACAATTATAGTTAACTCAGTCATTCTGGATTTCTGACGGGGTTGAAAACTTATAGCTATTCACCTTGAGAGAAAAGATTTGAGTGGACGGTCATCAGCTAACATTCATCCTAAAGCCAGGTTCAGAACTAAATGTTTTAGTTAGGATAGATGACAGAGGTGCTGGTTAGTCAACAAAAGGATGGACTGGGTATTAGGACTATCCTGTACCTCACTGGTACAAATTGGCATAATTATGCTCTAATTGTATTTTGAGAGAAAAGTTTCATTTTAACAGGAAGGGTGATGTGTAGGAGGAGCTAAAGTAGGAGGAGTACTGAGAGGAAGAAAAGGAGTAAGAGGAGGAGAAGAAGGAGAGGAGAAGCTAGGTGATGAAAGAGAGAAAGAGGGGGGAGACAGGAAGGCAGATGTTCATGTATCTCCACCAGTCAAAGATAGTTGTTATATCTAGGTTGGTCAGTGGGTTACACCTCTGATTGAACAATTCTAAACTTATAAAGCCTATGATTAACATTTTTTTAAAAAAATGTATAAATGCAAAAAGGAAAAGGGGGCATGGGATATGGGTTTCCTAAGGGGGGGGGTGGGGGGAATGGGGAAAGGGGATGGCATCTGAAGTGTAAATAAAATATCTAATAAAAAAATAAAAGGTAGAATGATAATGGAAAACTACAAAAAAAAACATATCTACCAATAATCTTCTTGTTTTGTTCTATTCTATTTTATATGGAAACAGTGTCTTGATAGTAGCTCAGACTGGCTCTGAACTCTAAGTCATAGCCCAGGCTAGCCTTCCACTCTTTATGAATTTTCTGCCCTTTCTTGTGTATTGAATATTTGACTGGTTTCTTGGTACACCCTTGTTGTACCTTGTCACAAGGGTGAGGACTCAAACACCAAGCTCAGTCTTATGTAGTTAGCACAAAACTTTTAAAAGACACTGGATCAGGAGTAGAATGGGTAAACTTACTTGTGGCATGGATTTGATGACCCGAGTTTGATCTCTGAAATCCACATAAAGTGGAAAGAGTTGTGCTCTGACCTCCACACTCAGTGTGGCATGTATGTACCTACAGACAACACACATGTACAATAACTTTAACAAAACCCCTGTATTAAAATCTACAAAGAAGCACTAGATCAGTAACAAGAATTCACATTTTTTCAGCTGCACACTAGAAAGCTTTTGGTGATATTGTAGAACTCTTCTTTCTAGTACAGTAGTATGACCAGAGGGTGACACATGGTGTGTGCATGGGAAGATGTTCTTGTCCATCAAGGCAGGCAGCTAGTGTGAGACTGTATCCCATACACTTGGGTGGAAACAGGCTTGCTGAGGCAGTGCGGGGTTGGAGGTCCAAGCTGCTGTGGCTGTTTTAACTTTACTTCATGTATCTCAAAAGTTTGGAGCTTCTTATAAAAGTAATTTGTGGCCAGGTGTGGTGGCTCATGCCTTTAATCCCAGCACTTGAGAGAGGCAGAGACAGCTAAATTTCTGTGAGTTCTAAACCAATCATGGCTATTATAGTGAGACCCTGTGGCAACAACAACAAAAGTTAATATGTGGACTGAAAAGATGGCTCAGCAGGTAAAGGTGCTGGTTGCCAAGGTTGAACACCTGAGTCTGATCCCTAGAACTCATGGTAGAAGGAAAGAACGGCTTCCAGAGAGTTCTCTGACACTGACATGCACACTATGACATGAATAATGTACATGTTCACAAATAAGTAAATATAAAAATAGAATTTGATATAATTTGTAGGCCCTTGTTTAAGTAGGATTTAGTCTCTCTCTCTCTCTCTCTCTCTCTCTCTCTCTCTCTCTCTCTCTCTCTCTCTGTTTTAGGATTTAGTCTCTTAAATGAAACATTTGGCGTGACAACTTGATCACTTTAACATTTTAAATTATAGTTGTATTTATTTGTGTTCTATGGCACACTTGTAGAGAGGTCAGAGTCAGTTCTGTCTTTCCACTATGTGAATGTGGGGATTGAACTCATATCATCTGGTCTACAGGTCTAGTTCTTAGGACAGCCAGGGCTACACAAAGAACCTGGGTCTCAAACAACAACAAAAGACTAAATCAAATCATATAGGATGTGTGTTAAGACTCATAGAGAGGTCAGATATGATGGCATAACCTGTGATTCCAGGTCTTGGGCCTAAGAGTTCAAATTACCTTTGGTTACATAATAAGTTCAAATAATGAGCTATTTGATATGCTGCCTCAGAAAAACAAAACCAAGCAATTATAAACTTCATAAAGGTAGATGTAATCTGAGGGCTTCTAGAGAGTCAAAAGGGATCTTCTACAAGGATGTTTCTGGTGTGTCTATATAAGCCAGTTACAGTATAGCATTGCTGCCCTGGTCCTCAGATCAGGTATTGGCTCTCCAATATTTTCCTCAGGTCCACTTGGATTCTCAGGGTGAATTAACTCAGTACTGTCCACTGTGAAGGGAAAGAACATGGCACCTTTATGTTTTCTCTTCCCCAGATCAGACTCAGCACAAGCAGCATCAATGCAAGCTTCCCATGTCAACCCTGCCCCTGGAGGGACAATCTCTAGAGGTAAAAGAGGAGGAGTCTTGCCCTCAGTGAGAGCTTGGTCTGCGGTGCATGGGTAGGTGGGTGGCATGCCCTCTACTAGGGGCATGCTTCTGGAATGTGAATCATGAGGGTGGGCTTGGCAGAGAACACAGACCCCAAGTGAGAAAATACTTATAATGGGTTTTTCATGGTCCTTGGTTATGTACCTTGGACGTCACAGTCTCCATGGGCCTCCATGTGTGGCCTGAAAGGAATGTTAGGAAGAGTTAAGTTGTTAAGCACCAGATGGAGATGCTTCTAGGCTAGTAGGAATGCCTGGGCTCTTCTTGTTCAAAGGGTAAATGCTTGAAACAGGGTCAGAACAGAGCCCTGACCCAGCCTGGTACCCCCCATCTTGCATGCTTGCATACTATCTTCCCCAGTACTTCAAGACACTTTACTGTCATTAAAGTCTACCTGACAATTCTTTGGCAATATGGCATATATTTTTGACAGGGAAGAATATCTCAATACCCAGATGAATGATGGGTGGTTCACCTCAGGTCAACATGTATGGATAGTGTCAATAGTCAGAGCACAGGAGCATCTTTCCCTTCCCTCAGACTTATGTCTTTTCTCCATTTGCCAAGACCAACATTCCTGGTGGCCTTTTTTTCTTGACATGCTCTCTTTCCTGTTGGGACCACCTGTTCATATTCCTCTGCCTACTGGAAAGAATAGTATTTTAGGTCACAGAGTCTTTTCTACATCTGGAATGAGCCTGTTTAGTTTAGTTTCTGTATAGTGCTTTGAAGGTCAAGAGCTTAGAAAAGCTGTGGGGAGCAGTCTCTGTGGCTGTGATGCTGCCATGTTTCCAGGCAGTTTCCAGTTCATTGCCCTCAGCTCTATCACAGCCCTGACTCCCGACAGCAGTGTAGTAGAAATACATACTTGCAAGCCATCTGACTACCTGACTTAGGTTTTACAGAAATGCCACCCCCTACCACTGCTAAAACAAGAGTTGATTGCCCTTTTTTATTTTCTTTCTTAAAATGCCCTGTAACTCAAAAAGGCTGAACGTTAACATTTCTAACATGGCAGGTGAGTGGCTCTGAGAGTGTTAGATGTGCTTTGGGCTAAGCTCAAAGACTGTTTGTTTGGTTAACCAGGAGTCAGGTAGGCCATGCCTCCTTGAAAGCCAAGAAGTATACTATGCTCTCGGGATAGATAACTGCCCTGTGTGGCGACCCATAGGTGCTGCACCCTGCTGCACCTTGTTGTGCCTCCAGAAAGTATCCACAGGATATACAGAAGACGTCTTGAGGTGCATATACAGTTAAGCTTTTTTTCTCCCATGCTGCTTCTGTTTCCTTTGTGTGTCTGTGTGGGTGCATGTGTGAGTGTGTTGGTGGTATTAGGAAGGCCCTAAACACCAGGCCTCACAGACACAATGCCAGCACTCTAGCACTGAGCTGTATTTCCCCCTTCTCTTCCTCTTCCTTTTCTCTTTGAGATTGCACAGGTGGCTTTGAAGTTGTAGCTCAAGAAATCCTCTTTCCTTTGCTTCCTGGCAGGTGGGTTCTAGGTAATGCCCCTGGTGCTCTAGAGGCTTCACTGGAACGTCTGCCTTTAATAAGGAGCTGTGAGGGGCTGGAGAGATGGCTCAGCAGTTAAGAGCACTAAAGGCTCTACCAGGCCTGAGTTCAATTCCCAGCAACCACATGGTGCCTTACAACCAACTGCAATAGGATCTGATGTGGTGACCTCTTCTGGTGTGTCTGAAGATAGAAAGAGTGTCCTCAACATATATAAAGTAAATAAATAATTCTAAGGAGCTGTGAAAACCAGATGTGGGTATAAGCACCTGTAATCCAACAGTAGGAAAACATGATGCTCAAGAGTCTTGGCTACATTAGTACACTATACTTTATCTCTCCGTACCCATAGAAAGAGAAGGTATGTGGTAAAAATAGTATCTCTAGTGTTCAAATAAAATAAATAGCACCCAGAAGACAGTTTGGAATTAAAAGCAAAAAAATGATCATCTCAGCTGTACAGCTGTGCTGTGGTGGAGCATGTCTTTAATGCTAGCACTAGCAGAGTCAGGCAGAACTCTGTGAATTTGAGGCCAGCCTGGTCTACAAAGAGAGTTCTAAGAGAGCCAGGACTATACAGAGAAACCCTATATTGAAAAACCAAATCATCTCCTTTCCAAACTTGTCCCCATACTACCACCAATCTCTTACCAAAGCCTCCTTCCAAAATAAGCGTGAATATGTCAAAAAAAAAAAAAAAAAAAAAAAAAAAAAAAAAACCCAACCTGCAGATGTCCTCTGCATCTTTCCTTCCTGCCCTGAACTGAGTCATGGAGCACTAGAAATCCTGCAGGATAATCTGCCCAGGCCCAGGGCCACAGTGTGCTTTTTCCTGTGCATTCCTTATGCAATTGTGGTTTTTCCTGATTAAGGGATATGTGGCTTTCACATGTGGGTGGTGCTTACGTCACTCAATAGCTCTTCTTTTCTTCATATTTCCAGTCAGCTTGACCATGTCTTGTTGGGCCTTGGATGAGGTAACTCCATTTAACCTGTGCCCATCAATCACGTAGAACACAGGTAGAGGGTGTGATTAACAAGTCTCCACTTCCAGATATTTAAATATTAATGAGTTATCAAAAGGCCAGGGGCGTAGCTAATTAAGTTATTCCCTCCCCTTTTCCCCTCCCTATAAAAGTCAGGCTCCCCTGGCTTTTGGCGGGGAAGCACATACCATCTATACCCATTTATCACGCCATGAACAATAAAACTTTGGGAAACTCCACGTGTCGCCTGGGCCTGCTGCCTCCAGATTGCCAACTTCTGGAACCCAGAGCCGCCGCCACAGCCGCCAGCCCTCGGAGGCTGTGTGAACGTGGGACCCCTGGCCTGCGATGTGGGAAGCACACCCCAGACCCGCTGCTGGACCGCCGAGACCCCACTGCCGGACTCCCTCCCACCACCACCACCCCCGCGAGATTTCTTCCCCACAATGATTATCATTTTGAATATGATAAGTTGAGTAAGTTGCCACATGCTGGCTGACAGCTCCAGTGTTTTAGGTGTTCATAGTCTCCTATTTCCTTCAAACATACTGTGGTTTGCACATAGCCCTAGTTGTCTTGGGTTTCCTTCTATTGTCTTCTGGTGCTTTACAGTTTCACTTTCTAAACCTGTCAGCTTCTACCTGTACTCCAGCACTTGGGAGGCTGAGGCAAAACAGGATTGCTACAGGTTTTTGGCAGCCTAGGCTACATAATTAGTTGTAGTTTGGTCTGGGCCATAGAGTAACACCATGAATCAAAATATAAGCAAACCTTAAGCTTCTAAAAATTCCCCTGTAGACCCAGATCCTTTACACCTTGATTCTGTCTAGTGGCGATGTTCTGCCTGATCCAGAAGCAGACAGAAATAGAAAGGAAACCTACTCTGAGAGCTACTGAGTTGGCTCTGCAGGTGATAGTTATTGCCATGCTATCCTGAAGACCTGAGTTCAATCCCTGGCACTCATGGTGGAAGGAGAACCACAAACATCATTCATATACACTAAAAATTAACAACATATAAATTAAATATAAAGAATAGCTCTGCGTTAATAAACATATATATATGTTTATTATATATTATATATTATATATATTGTTATATTATACACACACTATATATATAGTGTAAATATATATATATATATATATATTGTGTGTGTGTGTGTGTGTGTGTGTATGTGTGTGTACTTATTTTGAGATAGGCATGTACATGTATATGTTGTATATGTATAGACAAGGTTTCTCTGCACTCCTGGCTGTCCTGGAATTCTCTCTATTTATCAGGCTGACCTCAAAGTTAGAGGTATTTGGCCATTGTCTGGCTTATGTATATATCCTTAAATTAATTTTATGTGTATGGATGTTTTGCCTTTATACATGTCTGTCCAGCATGTGCATAGTGGCTCATATAGGCAGGTGGTGGTGGTCTATGTCTTTAATCCCAGGACTTGGGTGGTAAGGGCAGGTGGATCTTCATGAGTTTGAGGCCAGCATGGTCTACAGCGTAAGTTCTAGGACAGCCAGAGCTATACCTGTCTCAAAAACAAAGGAAGAAACAAAAGATAGAGGCTCATGCTGGCCTCAAATTTTTATTTTCTACTACCAGAGATGACCTTAAACATTCAATCCTCCTGACTCCACTTTCCAATGTGGGATTCAGAGACATGCTCCCACTATACAGTGCTGATGGTCAGATCTAGTGAACATAATTATGGAGTCTGGGCAAGCACTATGAACTAAACTCCATCCCCAGACCTGGTTTTTGTAGGTGTAGGGTTTTGTTTTGTTTATTTATTTATTTATTTTTCTATCTATCTATCTATTTATTTATTTACTCATTCATTCATTCATTTATTTATTGCAGTGTATAACCCATGTTAGCCCGGCGCTTCCATGGACACCAGGCTAGATTTGGATATGTAAAAATCCTGCTTCTGCTTCTGCGTGCTGAGTTACAGGCAGGTCTCACCACTCATTCGGTTTTCCAAGACATGGTTTTTCTGTGTACGCTGGCAGTCCTGCAAGACCAGGTTGGCCTCAAACATACAGAGATCCAACTCCCTCTGCCTCCCAATGGCCCAGACTAAAGATTTGCACAACTACAACAAGCTTAATAATATGTTTTATTTTTTCTTTCTTTCTTTTCTTTTTCTTTTTTCTTTTTTCTTTTTTTTTTTTGGAAACAGGTTTTTTTTTTTTTTTATGTAGTCCTGGCGGTCCTAGAACTCACTTGTCAGACAAGGCTGGCATCAAACTCAGTAGTCCACCTGCTTCTGTAAGAATAAATTGTAAAAATGAAATTTTAGGTCTCAACGTGAGAGTTTCTTAGGTTCAGAGTTTCAATTTACACTCAAGTGTTAGCTGCCCCTGGGGTGCATTCCAAGGGCTTGAATAAACATTTCAAAGGCACAAAAGACCCAAGATAGAGGCAATAAAACACCTGGGTAAACGGAAGTCACTTGAAAGGAATTCTCCCAGGAGCAAGATACAGATGTAAATTAGGATAATTGGGATGGGGGCTAGATGGAAACCAGGCTTGGGAACGGATGTTTGATATATCCAATCATATGTAACCGCGCCAAACTTTCCTGCTCTCCCCAACCCCTACCCATAAATATCCCAAGTTTCCTGGGCTAGGGGTCGGAATCTCTATCTCCTGCGTGAGATATATTCCGGCCTGAGGGCCCTCGTCATTAAACCTCCTCTGCAATTGCATCAAGAAGGTTTCTTGTGTGTCCTTGGGTTCGTGCAGGTCCGGACTTGGGTGAGAGTCCCCTTTTGGGGTCTTACACTTCTTCCTTAAAAGTGTTGGGATTAAATGTACAAACAGCACCATGCCTAGCAGTGATATGTTTTAATGAGCCCTTGAGGGGATTAATCAAGTCGTGGCAGAAATGAAAGAAATTTCGTCTTCCCAACTTAAACTCCCAACCGCTCTGCAAAGCTTTCGCCCAAGGCCTGAGACTCTGACGGCCACTCTCCACACAGCACTACTTACAGATCTCAGTCTCATTCCCAGCCCTCCCAAGTCCTCAAGAGCCCTGAGAGACAGAAGCGGCATAAAATCCAGGCTTAGTGGTTTGGAAGGCATTGCACAGACTTCACACACGTGAGGAACAGCAGGACTCCACTCTTCAGTGCGGAGTCAGTTTACTTCTTGGCCCAGTGCCCAAAAGTAGGTGTTTTCTCCCTTGACTCCAGTCCAGGGGATAAAATCAGTTAGTTTATTTTCAAGAGGTCTTCCCTATCCTAGAGCCTTCACCAGGGTTACCTATAGGAGATGGGTGCACTGTTTCCTTAGCACTGTATCTACAACCAAGTCAGGCATTACAGAGCAGCTTGTAAGGAATTTACCCTGTGTAGGACCTGGAGAGAACTTGGCTCAGTTTCTTGAATGAACGTTGGGCACACACCTAGCGCTATTTTCTAAAAGTATCCTATTCCTTTTCCTGGTTGGGATCCAGATGCTTAGTCTGTGGTTTGGATTTTCAGGTGCGGAGGCATAGGCTGTGATACGCATCCTAGCTGGATCCTAGCTGCACCCTAGCTTCCTTACTCTCAGGTTGACAGGGTGTCCCCGCAGCCAGCAGAGGGTGTACTGCTGCCGCTTGCTGAGCCCTCTAAGGTAATGTGAAGTCTGGGACCAAGGGGATTGGTGGGATTGAGATGGTGGCTGCCAGGAAGCTTATGGCGCAGGCTGCTGGTGTCTCTCCGCGCCTCCGGTCCCTGGATACCCGCGCTGCCGGGAGACAAGGATTCTCCCGAGGCTTCTCATCAATCTTTGTCTGCCCCGATGGCATTCGGGAAGCCTGGGAGCTTGGGGAGGGTGACTAAAGCTTGGTGAATGGTGAGGATAGTGAAGCTGAGATTTGACTTCCTTGTCCTTGATTAGGGAAGACAAGTGAGGGGTGCAGGACAGCGGCTGGCCTTGCAGGTCAAGGCTTTACTCTTGAAAGTAATTTAAACTTTTTACATCTGTGAGTCTCTGCCTTGTCTGTTAGAAAACATGGTATGTCTTAGGTCCACCTAGAACCCAGCACGTCTGCATGTAGATGGATCAGGGGGAATCACTTGAATATCTTACTTCTGCCAGGTTGAGTGGCATTGAGGATTAGCTTCGTTGTCACAGTTGGACTTAGCCCCACGTACACTTGGAATTTCAGAAAGTGAAATAGAGACACAATGTCTTCTTTGGTAGCTGGTAGTTTTATTGTTCATGACTAGTGCAGGGAATAGAATTGCTGAGAACATCATGGCCATTAAGATAGGTGGAGTGAGGCAGCTGCCCTTTACCTGTCTTGAAGATCTGGGGGTGTGGTGTCTGTGCATATCTGTACTTAAAGTAGGCCTGCAAGATGGGTTCAACTGTCCTTGAGTCTGCTTAAGTACTGTTTAGTAACTATTTGATTCTTACAGGATTTATAACACCGTCTTTAGGACAGTGGTGCAGGCAGGGCCCTCTTATTGTGCTAGTTGACACAGAAGTCTACCCCAGGTAAAAATCCCAAACTAGATAACCAGGTTATATCAGAAATTGTTTTGTTAAGGCTTTTTGAAAACAATGGAACCCAGCTGGGCCTTGAACTTTGTTTATCTGCTTCAGTGAGTGCTCTGTCCGCAGGAGTGAGCCACTGTGCCTAGGGGCTCTGTCACTGTTTTTTTGGTTTTTTTTTTTTTTTTTTTTTTTTGAAGATGTGTAGTGAACTAGCTTATTTCATTTCTCACTTCTGTTTTACTGAGACATAGACATCAGATCTATTTAAAACTTCAAGTGGTCTTCCTGCCCTGGCCTGGGAGACATAAGGTTTCATACATTTTTCCCTATGTCTATCAGATCTGGATATTTCTAAGATCTTTTCCCGTTCCCCTTTTTTTGTCCTTCCTTCTGTCTCTTTCTTTCTGTTATTACTTTTTGAGATTGTTTTACTGTGTATGTAATGCTGGTCTGGATTGCAAAATTCTTCTCTTTTAGCTTCCACTGCTGGGAAAACAGGGGTACACCATCATACCTGGATTTAAGTGTATTATTTATTCCCATTTCTGGCCAGGACTGAGGTATGCATAGCAGAGCCCAGCACAAGCTGACACAGGTGTAATGATGGTATGATCCTAACAGTTTTCTTTACCCAACAGGGCTGGAGTCTTCTGGGTCAATGGAATGAACTGTTTGATGCAGCCAAATACCAAGTGCTAACTGATGGTTTTGGGTCTCCAGCTGACAGCTGCTGGCACCCAGAACCCACCATGCCTCCAACTTTCTGGTGGCAACTGAATCCTGAAAACATTCATCCAGGGGTTCCTGAAGGACTATCTTGATCCTTAGCCTGAGAGGATGTAAGGAGCAGGCCCTTAACAGGACCAACTTCATCTTGTAACAGGAAAGAAAACAAGTTTTGAAGTGAAGTTGTTTTGAAGTGCTGTGATAACCAGAAGTTGTTTTGAAACCTTATGAATCAAAATATTTGTGCACAAAAACAAGTTGTTTTGAATGTGTGATAACCAGCTGTAATGAAGTCAGAGCCCAGTGATAACCAGACACAAATGGTTATCAGCCATGCATGTCAGCAGTGACGTCAAATCAAGCATAAAAAGAAGAGCCCAACCAGAGCATCACACACTGGTAGCCATGACTGCCTAATGTGATCCTCCAACAAAGCCTCCTCAACACCTGATCATGGAAATTAAACGTCATTGGTGACGCCTCCACCTTCTCCAGACTCCAGACCTGAAACTGAAACCATCATAAGGAGTCAGATCATATGACTCATGAATGAACGATGCACTTATTGCTATGCTTATTTCTTTGATAATTAGCAATTTATTATTTGTGTTTGATAGAGACAATGCATGGAATAAGCAAGAAATGTAGCAATACCTTGTTGTAGCAATAGCCTTAGCGTTTGTGATAATATATTGTTTGCTGTGCATCATTAAAGAGCAACTGAATGTCAAACCCTCTGTCTCTGGTGCACTCTCTTACCTCTCATGGAGCTGATAATCTCACAGTCAATCCAGCATATGATCCCTGAGTGGAAAAGGATCTGTTGCTCTTCTCCCCACAAAGATACTAAAATCTTGCCAAGACCTGCTCACTACAGAGGAAGAGGAAGATGAGGAGGAAGAGCTAGAAAAAGAGGGGAGCATTGACATCACAGAGTTTCAGTCCAAGACCCAGCAAGACTCCCACAACCCATTCAAGGACTCAAGGTACTGCTGTTAAGAGAGATGTGGGGATCCTGGCCACATCTTGATATAGGATTGACCTTCTCTAAGCCTTTATATATAGGAGGGCTCTGCTCAACACTTTAGTCATCATATCATGTTGCTCAGTGTGTTTCCCCCTATATGAGTGGATGGGATAAGACAGGACAATACTGTCTTGGGCTATGGCTGGGTTCCTACAGACTGTACGTGACCCTTCTTTCCAGTTCATAGAGCAACTACTTTGCTTACTCTCTTCTTCTGCTTCCTTCCCTCTGGGAAAGCTGAGGGAATGTAGGTTCTGCTGTATGACTGAAGAGGCAGTAGAGCCTGGCCCCATCATTTCCTGCCTCTTACCTACCTGTCACATCAGCACTATGTCTCAACCTTGGAGGCCTAGAGAACTTGCCTAGGAGGACAGCAGATCTTTTTACCTCAACTGTTTGTCTTCGGGGGTAGGGGGCTCCTGTGATATGACTGATGATGACAGTGCTATTAGAGCTCTGACCCAGTTTCCACTTCCCAAGAACCTTCTGGCCAAAGTGATTCAGATTGCAACATCCTCCTCCACAGCTAAGGTGAGTTCACTCTCCTCAAGGTGTGAGCTTGAGCAGAGCAGCCCTTGTGTTTGTGCCTGTGTCTCTCAAAGCTAAGCAGGACAGGGGCTTTGAGGATAGGGCAGGGCTGAGAATATCTGTCTTAACTCCTACCTAGGCAACCTACAAGGATATAAGATCCTTGCTGGATAGAAAATATAAGGGAGCAGGGCCAGAGGAGAAGTGAAAACAGCCATACAGTATAGGTGGGCACTGCTGATTAGAAGATCCAGACCTGGAACCAGGTGGTGGGTTAGGAGCATGCAAAGAGTAGGAGTGGGTGCCTGACTCCTAGACTGTGACATCACTGATGCTATAGCAGGGCTCTCAGGGGGGCTGATAAGGAAGTATAAAGCCCTTACTCAGTCAGGACATGCCTAGGATTTGACTCCTGTTTACAGTTTCAGCCCCAGAGTTTCCTGAAAGTACTAATCAGATGAGGGTTAGGAAGACAGGTAGTGGCACTGTATAAACCCATCTTCTACTACAGAAATTAAAAACAAGTCCAGAACTAGGCTCATACAGGGTCATTGGGTGAAGGACATAAAGCAGAGGGACAAAAAGGAAGTCACAGTACATACAGAATTATGTCTGGTTATGCTGAGTCTTGTCTGGCTCTTTGGTGCTATAGATCATGGTTAAGTCCATCTCTCGGTTCCTTGAAGTGCTTAGAGCACACAACAATCTCTTTGCATTTCCTGCCTTTTGTAACTTCCTACCTACTTTTCATGTAGAACCTCATGCAGTTCCATACTGTGGGCAACACTCACTCTACTCTGGCCCTGTCTCATGACCTTTGTCACCAAAGGGCACCACAAAGCTGAGGCTGCTGTCTTGCCTTGCATGAAACTGAAGGCAAGTCCCTTTGCCTATGACAGACTGGTCTACTGTTCTAGGTAGTAAAACTCACCAGGCCTTGGACTGTTTGTACCCAGGTAGGAAAAGAGCTGGTGGCCCATCCTTGCTCATCGTTGTCAACTCTGTTCCAATGTCTGATTTCCCAGGCTCTGCAGAGTGACTGTGCCTGGGAGCTTAGCCTTAACACTCAGTCAGAGCCTAGGTGCCCAGAGAGATCCTATTCACCATGGTGGCCAAGAAGATAAGCTGATGTGCAGCTAGAATGAAAACTGAGAGACAGTTAGGTGATGGTTCTGTGTCCTTCATCTGGAAAGTTGTGTGTCCCCACCCCCTTTAAAAACATTTTTTATTGTGTACACTATGGCATACATGTGGAGGTCAGAAGAAATATGCAGGAGTAAGGTCTCTCCTTTTACCAGATGGATCACAGTGATCAACTCAGGCCATCAGACTGCATCATAAACATGTCTTCCTCAAGACAGGATCTGGTGTATGTCAGGCTAACATGGTACTTGTTCCACAGTGGAGGATAACCTTGAGTTCTTGTCTTTCTGCATCCACCTCCCAGGTGCCTATGACACCTTGCAGTGCTGGGGACCAAACCCAGAGCTTCACATGCTAGGCAGCTGGCTGACTAACCAACTTAACTACATCCCGAGCTTACCCACTACCTGCTTCTTTTTGAAACAGGGCCATACTACAGCTTAGCTGGGTCTGGTACCTGCTATGTAGCTCAGGTTGACTTCCAAGTCCCAGTCTTGTCTCAGCATCCCAAATGATCCAATTATCAGTGAATACAAGTAAGCCTGCCAAACTTTTTTTTTCTTCGTAGTATTGGGGATTGAATATATGGTATTCCTCACGCTTGGTGGCCACGGTACCACTGTCCTCTATCTACCAGTTCCATTGAAGGAGCTTTGGCATTAGCTAATGCCACAGATTTGGAATTAGCATTGTGCCTAATTAACAAGAGAAGTGAGTACATCTGACACATGGTGATGAGAGTTCAGTTTCAGTTTGCAGAATGTGAAATGAGCCTGCTGTACTGAGTGGTCTGGAGTATCTTTGTGAATTTGGTTTTGGGACCCATGTCTTACATCCCTCTGATGGTGAAAAGTACAGCTGTCAACTTGGAGAATATGAGGAGTTCATGACTTGGTAGTACTTTATACTATTATCCTAATACATGGCAGGCAAGGCAGTAAGATCATCATAAGATCAAGGCTGGCCTGGACTACATAACAAAGCTGTATTTAAAAATAGAAACAAAAACTAGTGGGGTGATGGCATGGTGACATGCAGGCAGCCATGGTGCTGGAGAAGGACTGAGAGTTCTACATCAGGATCAGCAGGCAGCAGAAAGAGAAGGGTGACAGGAACCTGGCTTGAGCATTTGAAACCTCAAAACTTTCCTCCAACGAGGGCACACCTAAAACAAAGCCACACCTCCAACAAGGCCACACCTCCAACAAGGCCACACCTCCAACAATGCCTATAGGGTAAATAGGCCATTTTCTTTTTTCAATTAAATATTATATTTACATTTCAAATTTTATCCCCTTACCCCATTCCCCCCACCACCCAAGAAGACCCTATGCAACCCCCTCCTCCTGCTTCTATGAGGATGTGCCCCCCATCTACCCCCGACTCCCACCTCCCCACCCTCGATTTCCCCCCCCACTCAGTGTTCAGCCTTCATGGGACTAAGGATCTCCTCTCCCACCTATGCCCCACAAGGCCTCACCTACATATACAAATGGAGTCATGGGTCCCTCCCGATGTGCTCCAGGCTGGTGGTTTAGACCCTAGGGAGCTCTGGTTGGTTGGTATTGTTGCTCTCCTCATGGGGCCACAAATCCTTTCAGCTCCTTCAGCCTTCTTTCTAACTCCTCCAATGGGAACCTCTTAATCAGATCAATGGTTAGCTGTGAGCATCTGCCTCTGAATATGTCAGACTCTGGCAGACCAATAAGGAGACAGCTGACATCCACATCAGCATCTACCTTTGGTGACTACACATGGGATGGATAACCAGGTGGAACAGTCTCCAGAAGGCCCCTCCTTAAGTTGTTGTCCCACACTTTGTCTCAATATTTGTTCTCATAAGTATTTTGTTACTCCTTCAAATAAACACCAAAGCACCCACATTTTGGTCTTCCAACTTCTTGAACTTCATATGGTCTGTGAGTTGAATCTTGGCGATTTCAAGCTTTTTGGCTAATATCCACTTATCCGTGAGTAAATACCATGTGTGTTCTTTTGTAATTGGGTTACCTCATGCAGGATGATATTTTCTAGCTCCATCCATTTACCTAAGAATATCTTGAATTCATTATTTTTAATAGCTGAGTAATACTCCATTTTGTAAATGTACCACATTTTTTTGTATCCATTCCTCTGTTGAAGGACATCTGGGTTCTTTTCAGCTTCTGGCTATTATAAATAAGGCTGCTATGAACATAGTGGAGCATATGTCCTTGTTATATGTTGGAGCATCTTCTGGGTATATGCTCAAGAGTGATATACCTGGGTCCTCAGGTAATGCTATGTTCAATTTTCTGAGGAACCACCAGACTGATTTCCAGAGTGGTTGTACCAGCTTGCAATCCCACCAACAATGGAGGAGTGTTCTTCTTTCTCCACATCCTCTCCAGCATCTACTATCACCTGAGTTTTGGATATTAGCCATTCTGACTGGTGTGAGGTGGTATCTCAGGGTTGTTTTGATTTGCATTTTTCTAATGACTAAGGATGTTAAGCATTTCTTAAGGTGCTTCTCAGCTATTCGAGTTTCTTCAGTTGAGAATCCTTTGTTTAGCTCTGTACCCCATTTTTAATAGGGTTATGTGGTTGTCTGGAGTCTAATTTCTTGAGTTCTTTATATATATTGGACATTAGCCCTCTATCAGATGTAGGATTGGTAATGATCTTTTCCCAATGTGTTGATTGCCATTTTGTCCTATTGAGAGTGTCCTTTGCCTTACAGAAGCTTTGTGATTTTAGGAGGTCCCATTTGTCAATTCTTGATCTTAGAGCATAAGCCATTGGTGTTTTGTTCAGGAACTTTTCCCCTGTGCCTAGGTATTCGAGGGTCTTCCCCACCTTCTCTTCTATTAATTTCAGTGTATCTGGTTTTATGTAAAGGCCCTTTATCCACTTGGACTTGAGTTTTGTACAAGGGGATAAGAATGGATTGATTTGGATTCTTCTACATGCTGACCTCCAGTTGAACCAGCACCATTTGTTGAAAATGCTGTCTTTTTTTCCACTGGATGGTTTTAGCTTCTTTGTCAAAGATCAAGTGATCATAGGTATGTGGGTTCATTTCTGGATCTTCAATTCTGTTCCATTGATCTTCATGCCTGTCTCTGTACCAATACCATGCAGTTTTTTATCACTATTGCTCTGTGGTACAGTTTGAGGTCAGGGATGATGATTCCCCCAGAAGTTCTTTTATTGTTGAGAATAGTTCTTGCTATCCTGGGTTTTTTGTTATTCCAAATGAATTTGCAAATTGCTCTTTCTATCTCTATGAAGAATTGATTTGAAATTTTGATGGGGCTTGCGTTGCATCTGTAGACTGCTTTTGGCAAAATGGCCATTTTTACTAAATTAATCCTGCCGATCCAGGAGCATGAGAGATCTTTCCATCTTCTGAGATCTTCTTTGATTTCTTTCTTTAGAGACTTGAAGTTCTTGTCATACAGATCTTTCACTTGCTTGATTAGATTCACTCCAAGATATTTTGTATTATTTGTGACTATTGTGAAGGGTGTCATTTTCCTAATTTCTTTCTCATCCAGTTTATTCTTTCAGTAGAGGAAGGCTACTGATTTGATTGAGTTAATTTTATATCCAGCCACTTTGCAGAAGTTGTTTATCAGGTTTAGGAGATCTCTGGTGGAATTTTTAGGGTCACTTAAGTATACTATCATATCATCTGCATATAGTGAATTTTGACTTCTTTCTTTCCTATTTGTAACCTTTTGACTTTCTTTTGTTGTCTAATTGCTCTGGCTAGGACTTCAACTACTATACTGAATAGGTAGTGTGAGAGTGGGCAGCCTTGTCTAGTCCCTGATGTTAGTGGGATTGCTTCCAGTTTCTCTCTATTTACTTTGATATTGGCTACTGGCTTGTTGTATATTGCTTTTACTATGTTTAGGTATGGGCCTTGAATTCCTGATCTTTCTAAGACTATTTCCATGAAGGGATGTTGAATTTTGTGAAATGCTTTCTCAGCATCTAGTGAGATGATGATGTGGTTTTTTTTCTTTGACTTTGTTTATATACTCGATTACATTGATAGATTTCCAAATATTGAACCATCTCTGCATTCCTGGGATAAAGCCTACTTGATCATGATAGATGATTGTTTTGATGTGTTCTTGGCTTCTGTTTGTGAGAATTTTATTGAGTATTTTTGCATCAATATTCATAAGAGATATTGTTCTGAAGTTCTCTTTCTTTGTTGGGTCTTTGTGAAGTTTAGATATGAGTGTAATTGTAGCTTCAGAGAATGAATTGGGTAGTGTGCCTTTTGTTTTGATTTTGTGGAATAGTTTGAAGAAAATTGGTATTAGGTCTTCCTTGAAGGTCTCATACAATTCTGCACTAAAACCATCCAGTTCCAGACTCCTTTTAGTGGGGAGACTTTTAATGACTGCTTCTATTTCTTTAGGGGTTATGGGACTGTTTAGATAGTTTATCTGCTCCTGATTTAATTTTGGTACCTGGTATCTGTCTAGAAAATTGTCCATTTCATCCAGATTTTCCAATTTTGTTGAGTATAGGCCTTTGTAGTAGGATCTGATGATTTTTTTAATTTCCTCAGTTTCTGTTGTTATGTCTCCCTTTTTCATTCTGATTTTATTAATTTGGATACTATCTCTGTGCCCTTTGGTTAGTCTGGCTAAGGGTTTAATCTATCTTGTTGATTTTCTCAAAGAACCAGCTCCTGGTTTTGTTGATATTTTGTATAGTTCTTTCTGTTTCTACTTGGTTGATTTCAGCCCTGAGTTGAATATTTCATGCCATCTACTCCTCTTGGGTGTATTTGCTTCTTTTTGTTCTAAAGCTTTCAGGTGTGTTGTCAAGTTGTTAGTGTATGCTGTCTCCAGTTTGTTTTTGTAGGCACTTAGAGCTATGAGGTTTCCTCTTAGCATTGCTTTCATGGAGTCCTTCAAGTTTTGGTATGATGTGTCCTCATTTTCATTAAATTCTAAAAAGTCTTTCTTTCTTATCTCTTCCTTGGCCAAGTCATCATTGAGTAGAGCATTGTTCAGTTTCCAGGTATATGTGGGCTTTCCATTGTTTTTGTCATTATTAAAGACCAGCCTTAGTCCATGGTGATCTGATAGGGTGTAAGGGATTATTTCAATCTTTTTGTATCTGTTGAGGCCTGTTTTGTGACTAATTATATGGTCTATTTTGGAGAAGGTACAATGAGGTGCTGAGAAAAAGATATATTCTTTTGTTTTAGGATGAAATGTTCTATAGATACCTGTTAAATCCATTTGGTTCATAACCTCTGTTAATTTCATTGTGTCTCTGTTTAGTTTCTTTCCATGATCTGTCCATTGCTGAGAGTGGGGTGTTGAAATCCCCCACTATTATTGTGTGAGGTGCAATGTATGCTTTGAGCTTTAGTAAAGTTTCTTTTATGTATGTGGGTACCCTTGCATTTGGGGCATTGATGTTCAGAATTGAGAGTTCATCTTGGTAGGTTTTTCCTTTGATGAGAATGAAGTGTATTTACTTATCTTTTTTGATTACTTTTGGTTGAAAGTCAATTTTATTTGATATTAGAATTGCTACTCCAGCTTGTTTCTTGGGACCGTTTGTTTGGTTGTTTTCCATCCTTTTATTCTGAGGTAGTGTCTGTCTTTTTCACAAAGGTGAGTTTCCTGTATGCAGCAAAATTCTGGGTCCTGTTTATGTATCTAGTCTGATAGTCTGTGTCTTTTTATTGAAGAATTGAGTCCATTGATATTAACAGGTATTAAGAAAAAATGATTGTTGCTTCCTGTTATTTTTTTTATTAGAGGTGGAATTATGTTTGTGTAGCTATCTTCTTCTGGGGTTTTTGTAAGATTAGTTCCTTGCTTTTTCTAGGTTGTAGTTTCCCTCCTTGTGTTGGAGTTTTCCATCAATTACTCTTTGACGTGCTGGATTTGTGGGAAGATATTGTGTAAATTTGGTTTTGTCATGGAATATCTTGGTTTCTCCATCAATAGTGATTGAGAGTTTTGCTAGGTATAGTAGTCAGGGCTGGCATTTCTGTTCTCTTAGGGTCTGTATAATATCAGTCCAGGATCTTCTGGCTTTTATAGTCTCTGATAAGAAGTCTGCTGTAATTCTAATAATAAGGTCTAATAAGGTCTGCCTTTATATGTTAAGTTACCTTTTTCCCTTACTGCTTTTACTATTTTTTCTTTGTTTTGTACATTTGATGTTTTGATTATTATGTGATGGGAGGTATTTCTTTTCTGTTCTAGTGTATTTGGGGTTCTGTAGGCTTCTTGTATATTCATGGACACCCCTTTCTTTAGGTTAGGGAAGTTTTCCTCTATAATTTTGTTAAAGATATTTACTGGTCCTTTAAGTTGGGAATCTTCACTCTAATCTATACCTATTATCCTTAGGTTTGGCCTTCTCATTGTGTCCTGGATTTCCTGGATGTTTTGGATTAGGAGCCTTTTCATTTTGCATTTTCTTTGACAGTTGTGTCAATGTTTTTCATGGTATCTTCAGCACATGAGATTCTCTCTTCTATCTCTTGTATTCTGTTACTGATGCTTGCATCTATGACTCTTGATCTGTTTCCTAGGTTTTTTATCTCCAGGGTAGTCTCTTTTTTAGATTTCTTTGTTTCTACTTCCATATTTAGATCCTGGATGGTTTTGTTTAATTCCTTCACCTGTTTGGTTGTGGGTTTTTTGCAATTCTTTAAGGGGTTTTTGTGTTTCCTCTTTAAGAGCTTCTACCTGTTTACCTGTGTTCTCCTGTTCTTCTTTAAGGGAGTTATTTATGTCCTTCTTAAAGTTCTCTATTATCATCATAAGAAGTGATTTTAATTCTGAATCCTGCTTTTCTGGTATGATGGGGTGTTCAGGGCTTGCTATGGTGAGAGAATGGGTTCTGATGACAAGAGGAACTTTGGATTTTGTTGCTTATATTCTTGTGCTTGCTTTTTGCCATCTGGTTAACTCTAGTGCTACCTGCACTCACTGTCTCTGACTGGAGCCTGTCTTTCCAGTTTTCTTGCTTGTGTCAGAACTCTTCAGGGTCCAGATGTCTCTGTGATCCTGTGATCCTGAGCTCCAGCTGCTCTGAGTGCTGTGGCTCCTCTAGGATGTCTCAGGATAAGGTATCTTCATGTGAGCAGACCAGCTAGGTGTTTGCCCCAGCCACAAGGACCAAGCAAGGGGTGGAAGAGGAGTGGTATTCCACAGGGGCAGGGTTTGGGTGTCTGGTGGTTTCTTAGCACCCCCTGATTTCAGTTGTAGCTCTGGGGCATGGGGTTGCGGGCGAGTGTTCTTTTCCACTGCTCTGAGTTCAGTGGCTCCTCTAGGATGTCTCGGGATATGGTGTCTTCATGGGAGCAGACCATCTAGGTGTCTGCCCCAGCCACAAGGACCAAGTGAGGGAAATGGGCCATTTTCATCCAAATCACCACAATCTGTTTGCTGCTGCTGCCCACTGATATTGCTGCTGCCGCTGCTTCTCCTTCAGCTCCTCCTCCTTCAAGACAAGCTCTTATATATTCAATCTATCTCAGTCTATTTTCAAATTCACTATGTAGCAAGTAGTTTTGAATTCTTTTTATCTTCCTGCAGATCTGTTTGCCTTTGCCTCCTGGGAGCTGGGATTAAAGGCATGAGCCAATAATCCCAATCCTGAAGTTGAGCTAATATGCAAACCTCAGTGGCCTAAAACTTTCTTTGTAGACCAGGCCGGCTTTGTACTCACAGAGATCTATCAAATGCTGTAATTACAGGAATGGACCATCATGTCCAGTTTTATGTGGTGTCTGGGCATCAAGTCTTTAAATGCTATTCAAGCACTTTATCAGTTGAGCTACATTAGCCATTTTCCCACTTCAGATCTCAGCCAGTGTTTTCTGGACAGCCTCAGCCCTAAGTCTGAAATCACTGGACTCCATTCCACTAGCTATAGTTCAGCCCATAACATATGAAAATATCCAGGGCAATCAGAGCAAATCATAAATTTCTATAGATGGTCACCTCTGAGATGGGTCCCTATGATCCTGTAGCCATTAGTTCCTTGGTCCTGATTGCAGTAGTTGGTACTGGGCTTTGGGAAAGTTAACCTGAGCCAATAAAGTCTCTTTAGGCTTAATGAGTCAGGGTTGTCTTTTTGGCACCTTGTTCAGAAACAGCCCAAATGAGCAAGTCATTGGAACTTTTCCTGAGAAATCTGGTTCAAGAGATATGGTCCCTGATCCAATGAGCAAGCTGAGTGGGTAAAGGTTGCTGGCACTACACCTGACAGACCTGATTTCATTCCTCAGGACCCACATGGTAGAAGGAGAGACTGATTTCTTCATGGTGTTCCCTGATCTCCACAAAAATCCACACACATGCATTCACCCACAACAATAAAATATAATTGTTTTTGGAAAATAAAAATTGGGCACAGTTAGAGAAGCTGCTTTGAGAGAAGAAGAGCTGTCATGAGACAAGCCAGGGGTGAGGCTTCAGGAATATTATCCCGACTCTCAGATGAAGCTTGGAATCAAACCTGGAGCTGGTCTATAGCCCAGCTCACTACCTTGGTAGATGCTGGCCTTTCAGAGTCTGTTGCTCACACTGTGAGGTTGATTTATTAAAACCTTTAAATGTGGGGCTAATGCTTTCTTTTTTCCTTTCTGTGGGAGAGGGAGGAAGAAAGATTCTCATTGAAGTAGCATGTCTTGAATAGGATGCTTCTGAGAAAAGTAAAACAGACACAGTAGAGATTGAGAGGCTTTTTCTGGGCACAGATGTCCATCTTCCCTTAGATCCAATATGGTTGGGAAGTGCCTTCCTTCTCTACTCTCTTATAAGTGCACAACTTGCATTCATAAAGGCCCTACCATCCTGACCCAGTAACCTCCCAAGGCCCTGCATCCTGATGCTAGTACATTGGGGACTCAGAGCTCATCATGAGAAAGTGTATGTGGTTTAGAGTCATCTGAAAGCCTGGTTTTAGTGTAATAATCCCAGACTCATTAGTGTTATAGTTATTTGAGCTACTTCAAAATTTAAAGATTGTGAAGGTACTCCCTCCTGTTTGAAATTGGCTTCTTGGGTTGTGGGAGATAGCTCAGTGGCTAAGAATGCCTGTTGTATAAACATGAGGATTTAAGTTCAGAGTCCAGGCACTCATGTTAAAAAAACTGACTATGGTTGCACACATGCCTGTAATCCCAACATTGGGGTGGGGTAGGGACAGAGACAGGAAGGTGTATGATGTTTGTTGGCCACCAACTTAGGTCTAGGCTCAGTGAGAGACCCTGTGTCAAATGGAAGGGATCGATAGCAGACACCATCCTCCTTAGGCCCTCATGTGTATAAGCATGTGCACCTATAGACACATGACACTTGTACATACATGGATATTTTATGTCAACTTGACACAAACTCGAGTCATTTTGAGAGATGGTAACCTCAATTAAGGAAATTAGTTTGTAAGATCAGGTTGTAAGTAAGTCTGTAGGGCCTTATATTAATTAGTGAATGATATGGAGGGCCTTGCCCATTGTTGGTACTACCACGCCTGGGATGGTGGTCCTGGGTTCAATAAGAAAGCAGGCTGAACATGTCAAGAGGAACAAGCCAAGAAGCAGCACCCCTCCATGGCTTCTGCATCAACTAATCAGCTCCTATGTTGGGGATACTGCCCTGCTTGAGTTCCTGACCCGATTTCCTTCGGTGATAGAGTACAAAGTGGAAGTGTGAGCCACATGAACCCTTTCCTCCCAAAGTTGTTTTTAGTCATTGTGCTTCATTACAACAACCCTAGTTGTGAACCCTAACCAGGAGACCCATACACACACCACACTCACCCCCCCACACACACACACATTAAAAAAATGAAGTTCACTTCTTCTACAGGGTCCCGATTCAGGTCAGGAAAATAATCCAGTAGTAAGTGGGGGATAGAGGTGAGTGAGAGCTTGAATCAATCACTGATTGATCATTCTTTAAGCAGGTGTCTTTGCTGTGAGCTACATACGTGTGTCCTCTTCTGCTGCTCTTTTTACATTGAGTGTATGTAGAAATGGCTGAATAAATAATTAGTCTCTGAACCCAAGTACTCAGGGTAGGACTTGTCATTCCTTCTCTGCTTCAGGGTTTATCTGAAACCTTCTCTCTACCCAGTGTCCTTGAATCTCAGTGGGAGCATCCCTCCCAGATGGCCTTCCATGACTTCACACACCATCGTTTCTTCATATCTGTTTAGTGTGCCCTTTGTATGTCTTTCTCCTCTGAGGTAATGCATGAAGCTGCCTGTCTTTTGCTAGAGGCCCTGGGACAGGGATGGGTCTGTGTTCCCCATACCCAGTGCTTCCAGCACACACCACCTGCTCTCAGTGAACATAGGAATTGCCATGTCAAGACAGCTATGATTGTGGTAGAGTTTCAAGTCTGTCTCACTTTTCTGCAGGCAACCATCAGCAACTAGTACATCTAAGGGGACTCATGGCAGGCCAAAAGCTAAGTCTGCTTAGGCCAGTCCAAAACAGTTCAGCCCTTCTTGCTAACAGTCACTGTTAATTATCAATGTGATGACTAGTTGAGGATTCCTGGTGTGGTTGTCCTCCTTCAAAGAAAAACATGGCAAATTCATTTTTCTTTCCTGCTAACAGTGACAAGGGAGCCTGTTGCCACAGACACTCTAAGCACAGTCTGCCTTTGAACAGAAGCATCACTGTGGGTAGCAAAGTATTTGGAGAATGGGTAAGTTTCTGTTGTGATGTTGCTGAGCCTCCTGGCCTCCTTTCTTCTGCCTGTTGCCATGTAAATGTTCTAAAGAAAAACAGCTTAAGTTGTATCTCCAATCATTGACCCTAAATGCAGAAGTGTAGGGGAAGTATATGGGCCTCTAAGGCAGATGATATCCAATTTGATTCTCCTTATTGGCACAAACTCATGCCCATTTTTTATAATATATAATGGAGAAAGTAATATTCTCATGTGGAGTTGATCTGTGCATGACATGAAGACACATCTGTAACTGGGCAATGATAGAGCACCCCTTTAATCCCAGCAGTTGAGAGGCAGAGGCAACTAGATCTCTGAATTCAAGGACAACCTGGTATACAAAGTGAGTACCAGGACAGCCAAGGCTACACAGAGAAATTCTGTCTCTAAAAACCAAAATAAATGCAAAACTTAAGAAAGAAGCTTCATTTGGTCTGACATACCAAGGTCTGGTCTATAATGGCAGGAAGTTGAGGTAGCAGGTTGTCCTGGTCGTGTGACCAGAGAGCAAGAGTGATGGGATGCTTGTTGACCCGCTATCTTCATTTTGCACAGTTCAGGGTCTCAGCCTATGGAATGGTGACATCACAGTTGGTGGGTCTTCCCACCTCAATGAACACAACCTAGATAATCACCACAGGAATTCCCAGAGGCTAAGCTCTGAGGTCATTTTAGATTCTGTTACCTTGTCAGTTAGTACTAATGACCACTGTTTACCCAATAAATCTTTGTTGTTTTTCTATGTTTTCACCTGTTGATCTTGGGGATTGATCCTTCGATTGACTTGATCAGCGATAAAATGAACTAGCTTTCAGGTCCTATGTGTATGAATTATTAAATGGTTTGCTATCTAGCTTGCATGTCACAGGGACATCTTAGTGACTTAGACACTGCTTAGTGAGGTTTCATGGTAGCATTAGCTGTAGAAAAAACAGTATGAGATTTTTTAAAAAAAAAAAAAAGAGGCTGCCTCAAGGTTGGAGTTGAGGCCAAGAAACAGATGAGATACAGAACATGCTACTAGTCTCAAGAGAAGTCTTGAAGACAGCACAGAGCAGGGAGATTGAGATGACCCCAGAGTCAGAGCAGAGACAGCTCCATCAGCAAATGTCTTGTATGTAAAATTTCAATTTTAGTGTTGTTGGGAGAAAAAAAAATCTGACAAAGGCAACTTAGATAAGGCAGGCTTTATTTTGGCTCTCATTTAGAGAGTACAGTCCCTCATGATAGCAGCAGCTTGAGTTGGGGGCATCTTCAGTCAAGAAACAAAGAATAATAAATTCTGGTACTCAGGCAGTTTTCTTTTTAATTCCAGTCTGGAATAAGATGTTCATGGAATGGCACCACCTACATGAGCTCACCTGCATGAGTTCTCATCCCAACCCTATCTAGGAAATTCCTCACAGACATGCCCAGAGGCTTGTCTCCTAGGTACTCCTAGATCCCGTCAAGATGACAGTTAATATTAACTGTCACAGTAGATGTCATGGACCTCTGTGCATGACATAGCAGTAGCTGTCTTGGAATCAAAGCAGCAGTGATTATGCATAACTGATAGTCATAAGACTAACATTCCTGTATTCACTCATTGTCCAAGAGGCATTACTTGTTGCTGAGGGTGTTGGAAGTGAGCTTAGCTGCCAGCAAGTTTTACATGTTTTTGTAAGCAACCCTTTGCTCATGCTCTTAGCAGTAACTCCTGGATTCAGCTTCCTGGATCACTCACCAGGACAGACTTGTTCTTTGTTCCTTTGTTCTGTCCTTGGAGCCCTGCCTGGGATAAGCAGACACTTGTTCATGCCTCCCCAGGAAAAGTTAATGTAACAATAGGAAAAAAACTATCCAAGAGGGAGCAAGTCATGATGGGAAGGAAGCAAGTGAATAACCTATCAACAAAACACAGCCTCCCACTTCACAGTCACACAGCAAAAATCACCCACAGCAAGAGGCTGGGCCATGTGACTCTCGAGGGCTCCAAAGAGCTTTGCAGACTGGGATTTGACATTTAACTGTTCTACAGGTTGCTGACTGGCTTCTGATTTCTTCTTTGCTCCCCTGCTGTGTCTGGGACCCAACCCCTCACCTTCTCCTTCTCACCTTGCCTTTCATCTGTGTTTGTCACCTTTTCTTACAAAGTTAGGGAAAGGAAAGTCCCACAGGCTTTCTCTTTGGCTAGCTACCATACCCAAAATTTCTATACTGTCTTCATCCTTTACCCAAGGTATCACCTCCAGAAAGGACTTGCTAAGATGTCAGCCTAGTACTTGACAAGTTGTGTTAAGGTATTAACTTAGAGAAAAGTTGTCATTATTAACAGTGTGTGCTTTAAAGAAGTGTTGTAAGGTGTGGAAAAAAACACAATAGTTAATGTTTTAGTGCTGTTTGTAATTGTGTACATGTGTGTGTGGTTCTGGGGGTTGAACCTAGAGCCTCACATGTTTAGCAAGCAGTTTGCTGCCCAGCTATATCCTCCTAGCTTCTTTTTACTTTGAGTAGGGGTCTCACTTCACTATCCTGGCTGGCCTTGAACTTGCTCTGTATCCCAGATGGGCCTTGGATACTTGGTGCTGTGCATTGTGAGAAGGTTAAACAGTTTGAATGGTGGGAATGTGAGAGACAAGAACTGTGGGACTCCTGTTCCCTCCCCGTCCCCTCTTTTGGTTTCTGACAATAAGGTCAACAATTTTACTTACCATCCCTTCATCATTAGCAACTACACTAATGTAAGCCCAAAACACCAGTGCTCACAGGTCATGGACTGCAGGTTCTACAACCATGAGGCTTTCTGATACCAATACTTTCCTCTTAGAAAAGCTGATTATAGGTATTGTTTTGCAATAATAATGGAGAGCTCACTATCACATTTTGGTTATTTCTATCTTTGGTTACTGTGAAAAATATTGTAGATACATAGTATCTGAGTCACTGTCTTATTTGTGTGTGTGATTGTGTGTGTATGTGTGTGATCATGCATGTGTGTGTTCCTATGTGCAGGTGCTGCACATGTGTGCCAGTGCTTCACATCTAGTGTCTTCCTCACCTTACTTTTTGAGATCAGTTCTCTTACCAGGGTTAGGGTGGCAGCTCACGGATTCAGCTAGACTCACTGGCTACCAAGTTCCAGGGTTCCTCTCATCTCTGCTGCCATCACTGACTGGGAGCTGAGGATCCAAGTTCAGGTCCTTGTGCAGGAAACACTTTACCAATACAGCCATCTCCTTGGTCACTGTATTTAACTCCTTTTCTGGAGTTGCCGGCTATTCTGTTTATTACCTCACAGATCTGCTCTGCTGTTGATAATTGCTTTTAAAAAGCATTTTAACTAAAGAGAAAAGAACAAGTTCATTTCGAAGAGAGTTGGAAAGTATAAGTGTCCAGAGCCTGTGGTGCTCCTGAAGTGATGAGTTTAAAACAATGAGCAAGGAGGTAAACACTGAGAAAGAGAGAGGGCCACATAGGAAGTTGGTCTCTGAGCCCATCAACAGGCCCAGTGTTGATCTTGCCCCTTTGGGATACTAATGCTGGGCAGAGGGATTGAGGGACTGGTGAGAAGAAGGGAGGGAAAGGAGGGAACCTTCCAGCATTCCAGGGTCACACCTAGGTGCATTTGAACCCATTAACTGATTTAATTATCAAAACAACCCAGCAGGCAACCTTTTTGTTTCCAAGACAAGTCTTGTCAGAAACTTAAAGTTTGTAAATTGTATTGCTTTTAACAGCAGTAAGGGATGATTTTTAAAGAGGTCTGGGAGTAAATGTGGGGAAATGACTCAGTATGAGGATGTCTGAGACCCTCCCTCTTCTCACCTCCTTGGGCATCCAGCACACATGTGATATACAGACATACAGGCAAAACACCCACACATAAAAATAAATTTTAAATTAAAATAAAAAGAGGACTTGCAAGATGGCTTGACTTTCTTGTTGATAAAAAGATGCTAGCTATACAAGCCTGATAATCTCTCCACATGTTGAACAAACAACTTTATGAAAAAATTTTTTGACCTTCACACACATGCTGTGGCACATTTTCTTCTCTCTCTCTCTCTCTCTCTCTCTCTCTCTCTCTCTCTCTCTCTCTCTGTCTCTCTCTCTCTCTCACACACACACACACACTAATAATAATGAAAAATTTTAAATCTTTTAAAGGAAGAAAATGATTCTGAGTTCATCAATTTCACATAAAATTCACTCTAATACATTCTTGTTGTGCTATGTCAATCTTCTAGTAGGCATAAAGGTTACATGTTTGACTGGTTACAGTGTATCTTTTTAAAGAAATTGTTACATTTAATTAATATATGTGTGTATATGTATGTGCCATGGCACAAATGTGGCAGTCAGACAACTGTCAGGGGTCCCTTTTTCCTTCCCCCATGTAGGGTTGAACTCACTTTATCAGGCTTAGTGGCAAGTGCCTCTACTCACTGAGCTGTCCTGCCAGCTATGGTCACTTTTTAAATTGCTGCAAGAATCCTTGTTATCTTAAATAGGTGAATAATAAACATCAAATGTTTTCACTTTAATTAACCATTTAGTTAACCATTCTCCAAGTGTTGAGGATATATGAGTTCTATCTAGTTTTTACTATAATTTGTAACATAATGAATTTTGATACATTTCACAATAAGATTTGTATAACTAATTTTTAGCCCTGGCTGGCCTGCACCTCATCATGTAGCTGAAATGACCTTGGCTTTCTTATCTTTCTGTTTATATTTTCCCAGTGTTGGAATCCTAGGTGTAGACCACTGTGCCTAACCACTTCTTTTAGAACATATGTGTTAAATTGGGTTTACCATATCAATAAGTAGAAATATTTTTATTGCTTTTAAGGTATTTTTATTTTTATTTATGTGTGTGTTTGTGTGTGTGTGTGTGTGTGTGTGTGTGTGTGTGTGTGTGTGTGTGTATGTGTAAATGTATACCATATGTGTGTGTCTTTGTGGGGGGTGCCTGTGTGTGGGCCCATGAAAGGATAGCTTGGGTTTTGGTAGAAGCGCTGGCTGGAAGTAGCCTGGAAATCCAACAAGTGTCCATTGCCTGTGAGAGACAGACATCTATTCCTCTGTGCTTCCAGAATCCAGGCTTCTGACACATGATGAAGATTTCCATTAACCTGCACCGTTCAGTCACATAGGGCAATGCAGCCCCTCCCAAAGAGGTGTCACCTAAAACATGTAGAGGACATGGCTACAGGTCTCAGCCTCAAGAGATTTCTGTATTAATGAGTTACCTAAAGGTCAGAGGGCATAGCTAATTAAGTGACCTTCCTCCCCCTTCTCCTTCCCTATTTAAGTCAGGCCTGCCCTGACTTAAGTAGAGGTGCATTCAGACCATCTATCATCCACCATGTCAATAAAGCTCTTGAAACCTTGAACTCCATCGTGTCTTTTGGGGGCCTGCCGTGGAGGAATTGCAGAGAAGGACTTTAACACTGCCACTGATGCCGCTGCCGTAGCTGCAGCTGCTTAATCTCTTGCCTGGAGAACTTCTCTGTGTTCAGCCATGGAGACCACTGTTTCAATCAAGCAAGCTAGCCAAGCCGTTCCCAGCCAAGCGAGTAACCAAGGAATCCCTTTTCAGTGGGGTGTGGCCAGAGCTCTCCCTATCCCATCATTTCTCTTGGCATGTGGGCTGGTCGCAGGCTCACATCTCCCCAGTCTCAACTCTTCAGAAGTTTCCAACAGTGTCTGGGAGCCCAAGAGCTTGAGACCAGTTGCTCCACCCCACGGAACCTCAGACTGAGTGAGAACTCCCCACGCTGGGTGAGGCCCCACTAGCATCCGACCAGTGCTGCATGCAAAACCAACTCAGTCAAATTTCTGTGCTGCTGCCATGCTGAGGTGCAGTTGCAGCAGACTGAACCATGGCATGTAAGGCCCCCATGAAGGGAGGACCTCACCCAAGCCTCAGGAACTCACGGCCACCCAATAACTCACAAGACACCGAACTTGATGTAATCAGCAAGAGGTGCATTTTGATCAACATGTTGAGGTCAAAACCCATGACCCACACAGGGGCAGTGGGGTTTGACCCTGGGACTTTGGAGACAGAGAGAATTTAAAGCCAAAAACCACAACTCAGGGGGGAAACCACACCCAGGGGGAGTGAAGGAGGGTTATTGGAGAGCACCTGTGGAAAGTCCCAGCCCATTATTCAGTTTGTGACAGTGTCCAAGGAACAGTCATGGGGAACATTTTGTATAGGCTATTCTCAAAGAGCCTATTCGTAATCAACCATCTATCTTGTGGTCAGCCAAGTTCCTGAAACACAGAGCTCATGACCAAGCTGACCTGCACTCTTGGTTCTGTTCAGCCTGTTAGGAGTTTTTGAAAAATTTTAACCCTTTCATTTCCCCACTTCTTCTTTGTGCTTGTAACTTTGAACAGATATATTCTTCTGGAGAAATGTGACACTTTTGTTTTGATATTTGGGCATTTACTAGATGGAGCTAATCACTTGTTTTAGTGAATTATCATAAATACACTTGTAATAAATGTGAGTTAACAGTCAAATGGCTGAGATAGTGGCTCAGTGGTAGAACAACTTGTCTAGTGTGTAGTAAGCTCCAGTACAGGGAAAAAAAGAAACCAACAAATCTATGAGGGCCTTTATTTTTGTTTATTTTGTGGGTCACTTACTTCATAGAGTCTCCCCAAGAGATGTTTGGTTTATGTCCTCACATATAACTCCCCTGAAAGCCAGAAAGCCAAGGGTTACTTCTATGAGCCACCCTCTTGGGAAAGTCCAGTGTCACTCAGAAAACCTTTGTCTGCCAAGTTGGATTCAGATCACTTCTCTAGGGTTCAGAGAACTTTGCTTGGATTTGCATTGGAATTTCAAGCTTAGCAATAAAGAGATGCTTCCCAATGTAACTTGGGAAAGCCAGGAGTTGGAGAAGGAATTCCCTGTGCATGAGGCAGGAACCATGTCATCATGCCTGGCTTCCTTTTTTGGCAACTTTTCCCCTCTGGAGGAAGGGGGTGGGGCACAGATCCTGAAATGGAGAAAAGGACTATAGACCCGGAGCTGTCAGGCTGTTAGTGATTAGCTGTTTCCAGCAATTATGCCCTTCCATCCAGGGTATGGTGGCTGGTACCTCTCTTTGTGAGACAATTTCTAGGGCTTAAGTGTTTGTACCCCTGTTTCCTCTTGGCCCTCACTTGCCACACTCTTTGGCAGCCTCAGAGTTTACTGACATTATCACCAATGTGACACATTCATCTTGGCCAACACAAGAAGTCAGGGAAGACATGCTAGTCTGCATCACACAGGAGCTTTGGGGGAGAAAATGTGAGACCAGATGAAACCATCAAGCCAACTTGGCTTCAAGAAGTGGGGACTTGTCCTAGTCATCCAGACATGTAAGTTCAGGATTCTCACGAACATTCCAGGTCTTCCTAGCAAGTGAAAATGTCTGTTCTATGCTGGAGTAATGGGGCTTCATTACACAGAAGTTACACTGTTAGGAAAGGCATACCATGTAGGTAGACAGCCATTCTGTAAGTCATCAAATAAGGATTGAGCAGCCATTATGTGGCAATGGGTAGCTGTCACTGCAGTTATTTGTGGAATAAGCAACCTAAGTGTTGGACCTCCTCTCAAGGATCTCATGGCTGGTGCAATAGACACTAGGCCAGTATGAACCCAGATGTACATGCAGTAGACAGTGTGTGACAGTGATGAGAACACACAATGCAAAATGCAACAAAGGGAAGGGGAAGGGGAAGGGAAAGAGGAAGGGGAAGGGGAAGAAGGGGAAAAAAGAGAAGGAGGGGAAGGAGGGGAAAAAGGAGGGGAAGGAGGAGGGGAAGGAAGGAGGGGATGGAAGGAGGGGAAGGAAGGAGGGGAAGGGAGGAGGGGAAGGAAGGAGGGGAAGGAGGGGAAGGGGAAAAGGAAGGGAAAGGAGGGGAAGGGGAAGAGGAAGGGGAAGAGAAAGGGGAAGGAGGGGAAGGGGAAGGGGAAGGAGTGGAAGGGGAAGGAGTAGAAGGGGAAGGGAAAGGAGGGGAAAGGGAAGGGGAAGGAGGGGAAGGGGAAGGGAAAGGAGAGGAAGGGGAAGGAGGGGAAGGGGAAGGAGTAGAAGGGGAAGGGAAAGGAGGGGAAAGGGAAGGGGAAGGAGGGGAAGGGGAAGGGAAAGGAGAGGAAGGGGAAGGAGGGGAAGGGGAAGGAGGGGAAGGGGAAGGAGGGGAAGGGGAAGGAGGGGAAGGGGAAGGGGAAGGAGGGGAAGGGAAGGGGAAGGAGGGGAAGGGGAAGGGGAAGAAGGGGAAGGGGAAGAAGGGGAAGGAGGGGAAGGAGAAGGGGAAGGGGAAGAAGGAGAAGGGGAAGAAGGGGAAGGGGAAGAAGGGGAAGGAGGGGAAGGAGAAGGGGAAGGGGAAGAAGGAGAAGGGGAAGAAGGGGAAGGGGAAGAAGGAGAAGGGGAAGAAGGGGAAGGGGAAGAAGGAGAAAGGGAAGGAGGGGAAGGGGAAGGAGGGAAAGGGGAAGGGGAAGAAGAAGAAGGGGAAGGGGGAGGGGGAGGGGAAGAAGGGGAAGGGGGAGGGGGAGGGGAAGAAGGGGAAGGGGGAGGGGGAAGGGGAGAGGGGGAGGGGGAAAGGGGAGAGGGGGAGGGGGAGGGGGAAGGGGAAGGGGAGAGGGGGAGGGGGAGGGGGAAGAGATGATAATGAAGGACCAAAATCAAAAATAAACAAACACACCAAAAATGTTTCTGCAATTCTAATTGTTCTTCATACCTAAATTCTCTGATTATCCCAGTGTGAACTCACATCCATCAGTAAGGAATCTCAGTAAACTCATGAGCCTGAGGACTGGCTCAGGGAAAAGTCAATGGGACACAAAATGTATAGGCTTTGGGTTGCAATGAACTTGGCTGTCTGTGCTATTTTGAAAGTGGTTATGTTGTAATTTTAGGTTCGAGGCTCTCTGGGGTGTGACAGACTCCCTCCATTTCAATCGTTATTTTTTATTTGGGAGACATGCCCTAAAATCATGTATTCTAGTGCCTACAATGCTAATAGTCACAGATGTCACAGACATTCTCTCTGGACACACCCAGGCAGACTGGCCAAGACCTGGGTTCCATGAGACTCATTGACCACAGACTTCAGTTCATAGCAGTTCCCTGCAGGGTGATATATGAGCCTCTTCAATTGTCCTTGACAGTATTTCATATATATATATCTCCCATCTAATCCCCAGAATTGCTGCCCAGCCTTTCTGTCTGGCTTAGGTGGAGCCCCTGAGGGGTGGGAGAACCTGGTGACATCAGAACTCTCTTAATGCCAGTCCTCCAGTGAGACTAGGCAGGTGATCTTGCAGATGAAGTATATGGCCAGGAGCACAGAATGTCTCTGCCTCAGGACTCAAAATGACTGGAAGCAGGTACTTTCACCCCCTGCCAAACACAGTGCCCTCTCTGCTCTCAGCCCTGACACCTGGGGAGGCCACACCACACCAGGGCAGGGCCATTAAGCCAGGCTTCTGCATTACATGTGAGACTCACCATCAGCCACAACGCTAAAATACTTATAGTGATCCATGCAGAACTTAAACTTACACTGTCCCAACAGAAGCCCTAGATGTCAGGGTGCTGTATTGCTTGGGAGGGTCTGCTCACTCTGGTGACTCACTTGGGAAGCAGGGTAGAGATTATAACAAAATAGCCAGAATTTGGCCTTTGTCCCACATGCATACTTGGGAAGAAAGTGACATGAGTCTACTTCCCCTTAACTCAGAAATTCTATTTCATATGTACATAAGAAAAAGTCAAAATGTTGTCCTCAAATAGTCCATCAAACAAACGCACTGCAGGGGCAGGTTTTCTGGGGAAGATCATGGTAAAAGCCTAAGGGTAGACAAGTTTTCCCATGACTGTGACAGCTGTCCCCTCAGAAGCAACTCCCATTGTGTCCCCAAACTATAGGTTCCACTAGCTTGATCCTCTCATCAAATTGGTTTTGCATGGGAATTACTGTTAAGTACTCTGAAATGGTGTCATTTGATAGTTGCAAATTATTTGGGTGTATCTTAAAACTCATTAAAAGGGAAATGTCCTATGCTGTAAAGAGCAGCATTTTTACATTTTAAAAAATCAGATGTTCTCAGTGGGGGGCAAGGTTTACCTTTGTCAGTGCTGGCTTTTGCTAAGTACATCCCAGATTGAAAAATCTAAATGAAACAACAAGGGAAGGCATGAGGGAAGTTTATGTTGGGAAGCAGAAGGGACACACACATATTCCTGTACACGAGCATATATGCACACACAAATGCATACATATGTGTGCACTCACACACAAGTGCACACAAATGTACACACACACTCACACACACACTCATGGATTCAAGTGCACACATATATACACTCACACATGCACACCAAACGTACATATACATATCACACAAACAAACATGCACAAATGCGTGTGCACACATACATACACTCAAATACAAATACACACACATACACACATATACACATACACAGAGAGAGAGAGAGAGTTTATCTGTGAATTTAAAAATCCTTTTACATGTTGTGGTTTGTTTCTATCCTACTAGTTGTTCATATTTCACAGGAAACATTGCAAATACAGAAAGCTGCAGAGGTGCCAGGCTCTGTCGAGAACCTCTCTGCCCTACGTTGGGCACCAAAAATGTTGCAGCCCGAGTTGCCCCACATTTGGGGGCCAAAATGTAGTGGACTGCTCTGTCAATGTTGGAACCTGCACTGCCAAAAGCCTTGGGGGCTAAGTTGTTGGAGCCCGCACTGCCCCAAGCTGCTCCGGTCTGTGGTTTGGGGTTCACCAAGAGAGAGACTGGGGACAGATGAGGAATGGAGACCAGAAAGAGTGTGATTCAATCCCATTTATTCTTCAGTCTCTCTTCTTCTCTCCAAGTCCCTAGTCTTGAGTTCCTAGTCCCTAGTTCCTAGTCCCTAGTGCCTCCAAGTTCCAAGCTTTTCAAGCTCTCTTCCAAGTGCCTGCTACCTAATGTCTAATAACTAACTGCAAGTTGTACTCCAAGTTGTACTCTCTAACCTAATTCCTAGTTCCAAGTTGTACTGAACTCTTCTGTCTGCCTCTTGCCTTTTATATGTCTCACTTCTAAGTCACGCCTTTAAGTCACGCCCTTAGGTCTTGTCTCTAAATCTGATCTCTAAGTCATGCCCTTAAGTCTCAGACTCTAAATCACAGCTTTAAGTCTCACACACCCAAGGGAAGATCCTGGGTATCTAAAGCAAGATGTTATCAGAGTGTGCTCAGCTGTTGTAGGCTAATGTAATCAAGTCTCTTGTCAGGGTATATGGCTCAAGATGGCTGCAAGGATGATAGCCGCCTTCTGTCGGCTCCCCACAAGGCTCCATCGTGGTGTCCAAAAATTTGCTTTGTACATATGCTAAATTAGAGATTAGATGGCAAAAGCAGTTCACAGATCCTGGATTGGCAGGGATTCCTCATGAAGGATAACAGAGCATCGAGCCCGGGGAACTCCCTTAGCAGCTGGCAGTAATGCAACATGCTTCCTCCTACATGCCAAAACCTGTTTTTAGAAAATTCTGAACCTATTAGGCATCACTTCTGGCCCAGGTAATAGGCCCACCAAAGTCTAGGGTCCTATGATGTTCCCAAAAAAGAGATTCTCTTGACCCCTTTTGAGGACCTAGTTTTGAGACCTTTGCCACCAAAGGATTGAGGTCATTTTGGTTACTTCTTTTAATCAACAGGGCATCCTGGTGCCAAAGGAGGGAGGTGGAAATGCTTTAGATGAAAGTCCTTTCATTTTTCTCTTCTCCCCTCCAAAACAAGCAAACTTCTGTGATGGTTTGATACAAGCAGAATTAACTCAGCAAGGAAGTGTATTAGACAGCCAGAGCAAAGAAGTCTATGCCAAAAGGATCCACCATCTGGGTCTTGTTCTTTCTCTCTGCATCAACCAGAAAATGCCTTTATCATTTGCTAGGAAGTAGCTGATAGCTTTACTCTTCCTAAGAGATAACACTTTATTTTCCAGACAGTGGTGAGTTTTAAGCAATAGCAAGTTTTTCCTAAGGCTATCATTACTGATCTTGTATACCTGCTTAATTTTAGAGTTAAGCCCTGGAAAATTAGGAGTATTGTTTTTCATCTCAGGTGGTACTTTGGCTTCAAATGGAGACAGCCAGTTGTTTTGGTTTTTTTTTTTTTTTCCATAACATTGTTGTGGATAGCCCCAGCCTTGTAATTTGATACTAATTCCCCTTACTGTGAAGGGCTGCAGAGGAGGTGTGAGTCATTACACAGGTGAATTCTAGTGAACCTTCTGCCCATCTTAATTTGTAAAATGAAGGCTGGAGCCAGTGATTGGGCAGAAGAAGGGGAGGTGGAGAAATAAAGGTTGATGGAAGAGAGCAGAGGGAGGGCTGGAGGAAGACAATGAAGGAGAGGATGACTGGGAAGCAGGAGATAGAAGGACAGATGCAGGGTCTGGAAAATCCTCAAGTTATAAGGGTCTCATAGCTGGTGAACAGAGTAGTGTAGGGGTATCTGCCAATCTAGGATTACAGAATATATTCATAATTACTGAGTTGTGTTTTCATTGACATGGTCATATTTGGGTTGGAGATTTTCCTATACAGATGTAGTGAAGAATCAAGGGCTGAACAAGCAAAGCCATGCAGTTTTGCAGGTACCATTTAATCTGTGTGCCAGGCTCCATGAGTTTAGAGAGCCATGTGCAGGAAACCCATCCTCAGTCAACATCACTGTGCTGGCCAGTTTCCTGGCAGCCTTACAGAAGCTAAAGTCATTTTGGAAGACAAAAACTCAGTTGAGAAAATGCCTCCACCATTCTGGCCAGTGGGCAAGCCTGCAGTGTTTGTTTCTTGATTGATGAATAAAGTAGGAAGGACCAGCTCACCATGGACAGTGCTACCCCTAGACAGGCCTTTCTGGAGTAAATCAAAAAGCAGGCAGAGAAAGCTAGAAAGTAGTACTGCTAAATGCTTCTGCTTCAGTGCCTTCAAGTTCATGCCTAGAAATCCTACCCTGGCTTCCCTCAGTGATGGACTTATAAGCTATAGAGTGGATAAACCCTTTCCTCCCCACATTGCTTTTGGTCATGATGTTTTATCACAGCAACAGAAACTCAGACAAGTCACCATTGCTATTCTTCAAGTTACCAATCTTCTTGTATAGGGAGCTGACAGAAGGTGGCTATCATCCTTGCAGCCATCTTGAGCCATATACCCTGACAACAGACTTGATTACAATAGCCTACAACAGCTGAGCACACTCTGATAACATCTTGTTTTAGATACCCAGGATTTTCCCTTGGGTGTGTGAGACTTAAAGGTGTGTGACTTAAGGGCATGACTTAGAGATCAGATTTAGAGATAAAACCTAAGGGCGTGACTTAAGGGTGTGACTTAGAGGTGTGGCTTAGAAGTGAGACATAGAAAAGGTGAGAGGCAGACAGAAGAAATGATTATTAGGTATTAGGCACTTGGCACTTGGAGGAAGAACTTGGCATTATACATTAGACACTTGTACACGAGACAGGCAACTGGATTAGACACTTGTACTTGGATGAGACTCAAGACTAGAACTTGGAACTTGGAGGCACTAGGGACTAGGAACTAGGGACTAGGAACTCAAGACTAGGGACTTGGAGAGAAGAAGAGAGACTGAAGAATAAATGGGATTGAATCATACTCTGTCTAGTCTCCATTCTTCGAATCCGTCCTCACTCTCTCTCTTGCTGAACCCCAACCCGTGGACCGGAGCAGCTTGGGGTATTACAGGCTCTAACAGTTTAGCTCCCAAAGCTTTTGGCAGTGTGGGTTCCAACATTAATAGAGCGGTCCCTGAAATTTTGGCCCCCAGCATGGGGCAGCTCGGGCCACAACATTTTTGGTGCCCAAACATGGGGTAGTGCGGTTCTCAACATTCTTGGATGTCACCATGGAGTCAGAGCAAGCACAGCAAGATCAAGCTATGAGTCATACAGCATGGTGTAGAACAAGCACCTGGCTGAGTTTCAGTTGACTTGGGTTGTCCTGACTGTGTCTTCAGCATGGCCTCAAGTCTTTCAGTGATCTCACTATGGCTTTTATCTTCTTGTTTCAAAAATGAAATAATTGAGCATGGTGGTCCTTTCTTGTAATCCCAGATAGAATCCCAGATAGAGGCAGGAAGACCAGATGATCAAGACTTGGTGCCTTCGGTGATGACACATGTTTGCTAAATGAGGAAGAGGGTGTGAGTTTTGATCCAAAGCAGGCTGTAAAGGCATAGGTCTGTAATGCCCAAGCTAGCCATGCAAACAGGCAGGTTCTTAGGGTTAGTGACTAGCCAATCTAGCCAACTAGTGAGTTCAAGGTCATCTTTCACTCCTCAAGTAGTTTGAAGCCAGCCTGGGCTATTTGAGACCTTGTCTCAAAACAAAACAACAACAAAAACAACAACAACACATACACACAACACAAAAACAAACAAAAACCCTACATAATAAAATAAGTCAAACAACTATGTGACTGCGGCCCTGTCTTCAACCCTGATGCTGCTTGATTTTGTGATTCTGGATCTTAGGCATTTAGAAGCACATTCACATAGTGGTGAAGAAGCCTCTAGGAATTAATGGAAAAGACAGAGCTCTTAGTGGGCAGAATGGCTCTGAGCAGATATTGAACAGTCCTCTCCCCATTCGCAGGTGTCTTTCTTGTTTGGATGAGTGGCAAAATGGGAAAGAATAGGTGTAGGGAGCATGGGGAGCAAGCTGTGTACTAAGTCTAACAAGACAGGCAGTATTTGAAACAGCCACGAACAAAAGTGTGGGTTTGGAAGCATCTGAACAGTTACAGTCACCAATGGAGCCGTGAATGCTACAGAGAGGTCATGTGTGAATTTAAGGTTACCCCAAGGCACCTACCTCTAAGGTCAATGAAATGGTGACAGCCACAAGTCCTGCCTCCAGGGACACGGTGACATCTGTAAAGATACACCAAAGACCTTAAATAGCCCAGGTGCCATTATCTAAATAGAGGTAGAAAGAAGTGTGTTTTTAGGAAAAAAGCAGGAAAGTGAGATGTGGTCCCTGTATTCTGTCTCCCTGATTGTCCTGGAACTAGATATGTAGATCAGGTTGGTCTTGAAATCACAGAGATTCACCTGCCTAGATCTCCAAAATGCTGGGATCGAAGGCAGGCATCTCCAGCCTTCCAGCACCAAGGGAAGGGATTTTTAATAGGAAGAACTCACCTTTGTTATCTTAACCACTTGCCAGTAGTTCTTTTAAGAAACCATTTATTCCAGTTGATCTCTGTGGGGGATTGAATAGTGACTGCTCAGAAGATATGACCACATCCTAATACCTAGACCCTCTATAAATGAAATCTCTCTAAAAAGCTTCTATACAGAGTGCAGTTAAGGAAATACAGATACAATTACTGTGGGTTGTCTAAGGGACACCTACACCCAGTGACCCTTATAAGAGATGCAAGAAGACATCAGATCTGAAGCTTGAGGGATGAGGCTCCCATGTCTGCCATTCACCACAGAAACCTGAATAGGCAAAAGGTTCTCTAGTGGATCCCGCCTCACATCTAGTTCTCAAACCTTTGGCCTGTGGAACCATGGTAGAGTAGATCTCTTGTTCTTTAAAACTTTTAACTTTACCTTTTAGTTAAACTGATGTGTGAGTGGTGTGGGTTGAGGAGGTGTTTCTGTGCCATATGTGAAAGGCAGATGACAACTTACAGGAGTCCATCTTTCCTTCTTCTGTGTGTCTCAGGAATTGAACTTGGGTCATCCTGCTTGGCAGCAAGTGTCTTTACATGGTGATTTGTTATAGCAGCTTTGGAAAACTGAAACAGATGTGTGATGTTTCAGAAAGTGGATAGCTTCCCTTCAAAGCTTTAATCTGACTTTTTCTGTTAACATTATGATTGATTTTAGGCATAATAAAAAAACAGGCTTCTAACAAATTAATATAATCAAGTGGGAGTATCAAATTTGTTGCTTTGTTTATATAGAACAACCCTGTCAGCGTAAGAGGCTTCATTTTGGCATTTCTTCAATTTGGTCTGGAGAGTGTGTGTGTGTGTGTGTGTGTGTGTGTGTGTGTGTGTGTGTGTGTGTGTGTGTGTGTTCTGTGTATGACTAGTGCCTACAAAGGACAAAAGAAGGCATTTAATCTCCTGAGACTGGAGTTACAGGTAGCTGTGAGCCACCAGTGGGTACTGGGAATTGAATTTGGAAGTGTGGCCTGGTTGGAATGTGTCACTGTGGGCGTGGGCTTTAATACCCTAGTCCTAGCTGTCTGGAAGCCAGTATTCTGCTAGTGGCCTCCAGATGAAGATGCAGAACTCTCAGCTCCTCCTGCACCATACCTGCCTGGACACTGCCATGCTTCCACCTTGATAATAATGGACTTAACCTCTGAACCTGTGAGCCAGCACTAGTTAAATGTCTTTATATGAGTTGCCTTGGTCCTGGTGTCTCTTCACAGCAGTAAAACCCTAAGACACTTAGCAATCACTTCAGTCCCAAGATCTTTATTTTTAATCAACCATATTCTTTCAAGTATTTCTATTTCAGTGGGCAATGGTATTAATAAAATTCTGGTTTCTTGTGGCATATTTAGAATATGATGGCCTGTTGTTAGAACTCTCCGTACATGTTTGAAAAAGTAACCTTTTAACATGCCTCTCACTTTTATTTTAAATAAAAGTTGTAAAGACTTTATTTTATGTAAGTGAGTACACTGTTGCTATCCTCAGAAAAATTAGAAGAGGGCATTGGATCCCATTGCAGATAATTGTGAACCACCATGTAGTTGCTGGGAAGTGAACTCAGGATTTCTGGGATGGCAGTCAGTGCTCTTAACTGCTGAGCCATCTCTCCAGCTCAATTTTATATATTTTATTTAAAATGTTATATATTTATGTGTATGTGTATACTCATAACTGTGGGTACCCACAAAGGACAAAAGGTGCCCAATCCCCTGAAACTGGAGTTGCAGGCAGTTATGAGCTCCCAAACATGGATGCCAGGAACCAAACCTAAGTCCTTTACAGGAGCTACCGGAGCTCTTAACTGCCATGCCATCTCTTCAGGCTTCATTTTGGTTTTAGAACCAGTGTACATCAGTTTATCTCACAGCTGAGACTGAGTAGCTCATTGTTACCATGTTTATGACAATATTTAATCTATTTCTTTCCCAATGAGTGGTTTTTAAATAACAGCAAATCATGTTCTTGTCTCTCACGATACAATTTCAGCATACAAACAACTTTCTTTGATGGTTGATTTCTATCAGGAAAGCTGTGGAAATCTTTGCTTCATAGCTATTCTCTCCTGTCTGTCTGTCTCTCTGTCTGTCTGTCTTTGTCTCTCTTTCTCTGCCTTTCTGTGTATTTAGAGTGCAGGAGTATATATCTAGTGTGAGTGTAGAAGCCTGAGGGCAACTTTAAGGAATCGATCCTTGACCTCCACTTTGCTGAAGCAAGATCTCTTATTGTTTTTCCTGCTGTGTGGTGGACTCCAGGCTGGATGTGCCACATGCTTCTGAGCAATCTCTCTCAGCCTCCTATCTCACTGCATCTTACGGCTGCATCATCATCTGTAACATTTAATTTTGTATTAAGACTGGGTCTCACTATGTAGGCCTGGCTGGTCTAGAGCTCAGTATGTAGATCCACATTGAACTGAACTAAATTCTTCTGCCTCCTGGGTTATGGGATTAAAGGTATATGCCACCCACACCCAGTGCTTTTTGTTTTGTTTTGTTTTGTTTTGAGTGTGAGTCCCAGGAATTGCACCTGTGTCATCAGGCTAGCTCACTCTTGGTCATCAGGCTAGCTCACTTTTGCATCATTTTAATCTGCTGATCCATTTTTTTGGTTCTCAATTCTTCCCAACAAATCTACCTCTCTAAAATGACAGAGGGCGCACATACTCTACAGCACTCATTTGCGAGGCACTGTGGCATGCTATACTTGGAAGAAAAGCCAACGCCTATGTGAATAGTCCTAGAGGACAGCCCTCTGTGGTGACCAGACCACAGCTATCAAAGCCTTACCCTTATTTAAAAAAAAAAAATAATGCAGAGGATATAAAAAGATGATTCAGCTGGTAAGGGGGCTTTGCCTGATGACCTGAGTTGGATCCCTGGAATCCTCATAATGGAAAAGGAGAACCAGTTTCTGCAAGTTGTCCTCTGACTTCTACATATGGGCTGTGGCACACTGGAACTTGCCTACTCCCACAGACAAAGTAGATAAATATAATTAAAAAGAAATAAGTGAAATATTTTTGAAGAGCAGGGGTGGAGTGCAATTAGTACCCTGCTTGCCTTAGTGTGTGTGGACTGGATCCCCAGCATTGCCTAAACAGGCTAAGCTCTTCCAGGACTCCAGAAGTGAATTAAGAGGTCATCCTTGGCTTCATAACCCTGCATAGGGAGCTGGAGACTAGCCTGGACTGCTCAAATGTTTATCTTTAAAAAAAAACAAAACAAAACAAAAAGCACTCCAACACTATTCCCCATCCTCTTCCAGTCCCCCTCTTCTTCCCCCTCCCTCTCCCCTCCTCCTTCTTTTAGGTGTCAAGAGACAGGGTTTCTCTGTGTAATCCTGGCTTTCCAAGAACTCACTCTGTAGACCAGGCTGGCCTCAAACTCAAGAGATCCACCTTCCTCTTCTCTGCCTCTGCCTTGAGAACATTAGGATTAAAGGTGTGCACTTCTGCAGCCGTCATCACCACCACCACTGTCACCCCTCAAGGCCACCCAGCCATCTTTTGCTTTTCAGTGTTGATTTTAAGAAAAAAAGTATGAACCAAGTGGGAAAGTACCACCCTTTAAAATACCTGTGAATTTATTCTGGAAAAGTGTGATCCTTTAAAATATTGGGGTAAGTGAGATGGCTTAGCAAATAAGTTCCCTTGCTGCTAAGCCTGATGGCCTAAGTTTGATCCTCAAAATCTGTATGATGGCCAGGCTAGCCTGGTCTACAGAATTTATTTCAGGATAGTCAAAGATACATACAAAAGAAACCCTGTCTCAAAAAAAAAAAACAAAAACGCCAGGCGGTGGTGGCGCATGCCTTTAATCCCAGCACTTGGGAGGCAGAGGCAGGTGGATTTCTGAGTTCGAGGTCAGCCTGATCTACAGAGTGAGTTCCAGGATAGCCAGGGCTACACAGGGAAACCCTGTCTTGAAAAAAAAAAAAAAACAAAACAAAACAAACAAAAATCTCTGTGTAATGGGAAGGACCCAATCCCCTGGTTGTCCTCTGACCTCCATGTTCATGCCATGGCGTTCATACGTGCTTAACATACGTTAAAATGTGTTTAAGTACCTTAATTTACCACCTGGAAGAAAAAAATATAGGCTAGGTATGGTGGCATATGTTTGCAAACCCAAATTTCTAGAGGCAGAGACAAAGAAGCACCATAATTTTGAGCCTGGTCTATATAATGAGTTCCAGGCTAATCCAAGGCCATCTAACAAGACCATGTCTCTAAAAGGGGGAGAAGGCAGAGCCCTGAGTTAGGGATGTAGCTCAATTAATTGAGAGAGTGCTTGTCTGACACACAGGAAGTACTGAGCCTGTGATATCCCTGTACTTTGGAGGTGGAAGCCAGAGGGGAGGATACATGAGACCCTGTCTAAGAGAGCCTCTTGTCTGTTTAGGGGGGCTTTTAGTTGTTCTTTTTTCTTTTCTCTTCTTTTCTTTTCTTTCTTTTTTCTTTTTTGTCATATATATATATATATATATAAGCTTCGAAGCCTTGGCAGTATGAAAAGTTGTTCAGGACAGGCATGGTTCAGTTTAGGCATTGCTAAAATAGCTTCTTTTCATTTTGTTTCTGCTAATACACACATTATTGCCTAACCTAATCTTTTCCCATTCCTGACTGTGAGGAATACAAATAAATACCCGAACAGATTTTGATTATCTACCTGTGGTATTCTGCTTTGAGAAGACAGGGAGTCGGGGACTTGCTCTGGCAACTCAGTGAAATGAGGATTAGCCTGGTTTGCTTCATGACAAGCCCTCTTGTGCCATGTCAACAGGCATTTTCACTTTTTCTAGTACATTGCTATAGCTTCCACTGTGGACAGCAGATTCTGTGTGCTGATACCTTAGATACTGCTGAAGCAGCAGAGAGACAGGAATTTCTGACCCCAGTGTCATTGTCTGTTTGTAACTCACCATAGACAGCCTGGGAGAGATGTGGCCCAGCAGATCTGCAAGTCTTGGTGATGGATAGAGAAACATGTCTACAAAGGAGTAAGCTATAGCTTAATATAAAAATTTGTTCTTGGCCTGACAAGATGTCTCAGTAGGTAAAGACATTGTACAAACCCACTGACCTCAGTTCAATCCCCAGAACCTACCTAAAGGTGGAGGAAAGAAAAACTCCCTTATTCATTCTATGGCCTATGCACATTCACACAATACAGTAAATATATTTTAAAAATATGTTTTGTTTGTTTTTCTGAGATAGGTATTCTCCATATAGCTCTGGCTGTGCTGGAACACCCTCTGTAGACCAGGCTGGCCTTGAACTCAGAGATCCACCTTGCTTCCCAAGTGCTTAGACTAAAAGCATGTGCCACCACTGGTCAGTTTTGCTCCCCCCACCCAACATTAAAATTTTTTTTTAAAAATTAAAACAAAAAGTAACTCAAATTGGCAAGAAACTCCACTGTGTAGCTGAGGGTGACCTTGAAACTCTTGATCTCCCTCCCCTCCCATCTCTGTCTCTTGATAGTTTCTATTACTAGTGAGCCCCACCACAACCAGGTTGTGTGACTCGGGATCAAATCCAGGTCCTCAAGCATGCTAGGCAAACACTTCTACCAAATGAGCTAGGTATCCAGCCCCAACAACTGGTTCTTGATGTTCACTTGAAGAGAAAACTTTTGGTCCCTTTCCCACAATGGAGCTAGAGGAAGTTAACCTGACAGAATATGTTGCCAGCATCATTTACAACAGTTCAGGCAGGGCACAGATGATGTGCCTGTCATCTCCAGCATGTTTGGACTGTCAGTCAGCCTGCCTCATTAAATTATGAACTGATCACTCTTGATTTACCATTCAAAAGAATGAAAGCACAAGGAACCTGCCCAGAACAGGTGATCCATGGCACCTGCAGCAAATGGCTCCTGTGATTCCCTTCTCATAATGGAGAAAGAAATGAGCAGAGTCCTTTGATGATAGTGCTCCCTTTTGCTGGTTTACTTTGATTCTTCCAGGCAGACTGCAACCCAGCAGGACTTTTAAACCAAAACAGTTAATTACCTTCTCTGACCCAGAGAAGTATTGAAATGTAAATATCAAGAGAGGGGGAGGGCAGCTTGGCTCCAGCTGTACTCTATGCCAGTTAGGGAAGAGAGACACCTTCTCAGTCCTCTGGGGGCAGGGTGGAGCTCAGAGATTCATCTCATGGATGCAGCAACTCCTGCAGCCCTATTTAAGACAAAAAAAACAATGAACAAATATGTGTGTGTGTGTGTGTGTGTGTGTGTGTGTGTGTGTCCATGTGAGAAAATGCCACAGGATTGCAGGTTCCCTTAAAGGACAAGAAAAGAGAACTGGAATGACAGATGCTTATCAGCTGGCTCTAGAAGGGCACCAAGAACACTGAACCCTGGAGCCATCACTCCAGCATTCCCATCCCACCCTCCCCTCTCCTTTGAGTAGTCCTTCTATGTAGATCAGAGTGCTCTTAAACTGAAAATCTTCTTGCATTGGCTACAGGAGTGATGGGGTTCCAGGCAGACACCACCATGCCAACCTAAGACATCTGCCTTTTCATTTATCTTAAGATACACCTCGAAAGGGGTTGGGGTGATGAACATCTTTAATCCTAGCACTCAGAACTAAGGAGGCCAGCCTGCTGTCTTCTGCAGGAGATGAGTAAGAGCAGAAACAGAGCACAGGCTGCAAGGGAAGCCCTGCAGCAGCAGAGCAGAGCCCACCTGGCCAAGATCAGATGAGCCACAGGCCAAAGGTCTACCTTGGACATGAATCTCCATGTGCATGGAATGGCTGCCTACTACAGGTGTTTCTGGGCAGCTCTCACCTGGGTATCTTGCTCTGGGTTTCTCCATGGTCTTGGATGGGCCTAGGAGGAGAGCCTTAGCTTACAGGTTAAGGACATGGGCTCAGCATAAAATGTTTCCTGTAGCCTCATAACGCCCAATTCACCATGCCAAAGTCTACCTTCATGGTAGTTGGCAAAGATCTGTAGGGAATTTGGTACTCTATTCTGGTGTCTATGGGTCATAAGTTCACCTGTGGTGCACACACATACATGAAGGCAAAACACTTGTACACAATGAAAAAGGTGAAGGATGGGAGCTGTGTGACATCAGTAGCAGAAGCAGCAGTGTAGGTAACTCGAGTGTGAGGTATGCTCCCCGACGTGCCTGCAGGCGTGTATGTAAAAAGGATGAAAGCTTAAGAAAAATCAGAGCACTATATACTTTTACTTTTTGCTTTGGACAAGGCATTTTCTCTTGTGGGTAGAGGGGACAGGGACTAGTTTTGTCTCTCTTCCTGATTGTTATCCCCTCTCTCAGATGTTTGGCTTTGTGTTTGCCTGTTGTGTGAGCAAAGTATTCCTGGAGAAGGACTACAGCTGTAAGTGTGTCTCCCACACCCTCAGAAGGGGGGGGGGGGGGGGGAGAGAATGTCTTTCCAGCACCATGGACAGGGCCTCCTCATCTCCTATTGCCCAGGGTCAGTGTCCTGTTTGTAAGGAAAGAAAAGTTGCCAGAAATGAATGGTGTCTGCATAGCCACTCTGGGTTAAGACACAAATGTCTAAATATTCTGTCCAAGGTGCCATACTGGTTTTTTGTTCTATACTGGATCTAACTGTATAGAAAAGCTCAGAGCTTTAGGGTTTTTCTTCAACATGACCTCCTCTCTTCAGGTGCTGGAAATGGGGATGTGCAACACTTGACACACACACACACACACACACACACACACACACACACACTGTTCCGCACAGTGCTGCCCTCGGGTCTGTGTCCTGGGCATAGCTACTCCCAGCCCCATCCACCATTTCCAGGATGGGATACCCAGGAATGGGTTTGTGATGCAGGGTTCTTTACCTTCAAGACTCAGCCTTCAGAACTCACCTCTCTTCTGCAGTTGACTTCATAGGAGGCTTTGACTCTTATGGGTCCCAAGGCCCACAGAAGAAATCTCATTTATAGCTACAGCCTGATACATGTGGGTCCCTGGTGGGGACAAGGGGTAACTGAAGGAACAGAATCACCAGTGTAGGGCTCCAGTTGTAGCACCATTACTGGCATCCTGTGTGACTTCAGGCATAGTCTTTGCTCTCTCTGGACCTGTTTTCCCACCTCAAATAATGAGTCCTTAGTGCTCATAGTAGGGTGTGTTTATTGTCACTTGCATAGAACCCATAGACTCTGGATTTTACCGTGTGTGTGTGTGTGTGTGTGTGTGTGTGTGTGTGTGTAGGAGGGTCATCACAAAATAATCCCTTAGCCAATGATGCTTCTAATACTCTCATCTGACTTTCAATTCCCTGGGCTATGCTGCAGATATGGAAAATAAGGCCCAGAGATATGAGGTGACTTGCTTGAAGCCACACAATACAGTTTTGGCAGAAGCAGGCTTTGAATCCTGTGTACCCTAGTTTGAGACTCTCCAATCCAGTATCTGGCCTCTGGACTTGGTTTACAAGCCCTTATCTAGCTCAGGTATTCCTACACTCTCACATATCACAACCACCACGCACCAGTTACATTGTTAAAGCAATATACCAGTTTGTTCTCTTGGGAACCAGACAGGCAGAGCCTAAAGCCTTGAGTTTGGATTGACCCACAGGAAGCCTTTGTAGACTAAAGTCTGCTCATCTTTTGCAAACTTTTAAACCTCATCCTCCAGGAAAGTGGGACCACAACTCCTCCACCAGTTCCCTAAGCCTAGGACCTCATCCCATGATCCCATCCCTCCAAGTAATCCCACTAACACTCAATTCTTCACCTATTCCACCATTGTGATCTCTGAGAACATGGTATTCAGAAGCAAGCCCAGGGATATGAAGGAGCAGAATGAGTGTGGGTGACTATAGTCAGGAGGACCAGAATTCTACTCTTCCTGAGAACAAGCAGAGAGGAGGGCTCTTCTTCCTCAACAGATGCCCTGAGGACCCCTGGTCATCCTCAGTAGTGCTTAGTGAGTTATATACAGAGAGGACAGACATCAGTGCCTCCAATCTGTGAAGCTGAAGCATTAGGAAGGGCAGCTAAGAAGCAGAGGGACCTAGCAGGGAGCTTGTGCAGTGGAGACAGTTCACACTACACTGTGGTGAGCACATCACCCTCCAGGTTTTCCTGAGCTAGAGTGGCAAGCTCATTCCACTATTCCATCCAGTATGCCACACAGGACAGCCAGGCCCAGGAGCTCCTCTGGCAATCACAGGTCCCTGGGTGTGAGCCAAATCAGACGAGAACAAGTTGCCTTTTTGCCAGGCTACCTCTTGCCACTGGGCCAGTAATTCTGGACACAGGCAGCATCAGAAGAGGATGGCATAAACAGTTAGTAAAGTTCAGTATTTCTCCATGCCAATTTTATGGTGCAACCAATGGATGTTCTACAAAAATTGACTTTATAGAAAACCTCCATGAACCTCAGGATCTTTTCAGACAAATGCAGGGTCTATGGGTTAAATGCAGAAGGGCTAGGTAGTGTACCTCTCTAGGCCCATTTTACCTCCTCTGGTGAAGTGGAAGGCTGGCCATCATGAAGGAAAGTTAGTGTCTGGCTCCTTCTGACTTCCATAGTCCTACAAGAGTGCTCTGGATAGTTGGCCTGCCTCATGGCCTCATGCCTCAAGTCCTTAGTGCTCATAGTAGGGTGTGTTTATTGTCACTTGCATAGAACCCATGGACTCTGGATTTTACCGTGTGTGTGTGTGTGTGTGTGTGTGTGTGTGTGTGTGTGTGTGTGTGTGTAGGAGGGTCATCACAAAAGAGAAGTTTCTTGTAAACAAACAGACAATAAAGTCAAAAGAGAGATGAGCCAGAATAAACGACACCACATGAGATAATGTTCATGTCAGTAACAGGGGCAGAGCAGAGACCCACTGTGCCTCCAAAACCTCTCCTTCTATACTCCTTCTGACTCCAGATCCCAAGCCAAATGGTCACAGGGCCGCTGCCGCTCTTCTGTACAAATATAATGCCAGGAGGAGGAATTTTGGGGGTGACCAAGTAGACCAGGCATGCTGCTGGAGCATCGTGGGCTGGGCAGACAGCAGTGCATTGAAAAGAGCAGTGGAGGAAAGGTGCAGAGGGAGGCACGACAAGCTGTCTTTTCCCATCAGCTGAAGGATTGTTCCAGACACACACAGGCCCTGCGGTGTTTCTGTGTCAGGGAGTTTTGCCAGTGCGGTGACCCTTGTGAGGAGGGTCTGGCTCCGCGTGGGGAGCGGCCAAGAGTGACCAGCGTGGCTGGCTGCATCACCACCACCTGGACAGGTCACTGCTTTGCTCTCTTGCCTGCAGCCTGCAGGAGCGAGGGAGGGCTCCCGCGAATGAGGGAGGACACCAGTTTTTTCCAGTGTCTCCTCCCCACACTCCTTGAGGAAGGTCGAGGGGAAGAAGAAACATTTCTCATACCAAGGGAAGGAGCCAAAATCAGCACCATTGTCTTCCTTAGTTTCTTCAGTTTGGAACTGGCATAGTCCTGGCTGAAGACATTCTAGTTCCTTGAAAGGAATAGAAAGGTGCAGCTGGGGAATGCACTGTTTGTGTGACAAGTCCTTTAAAAAGACACAGAAAAACTTATCCAGCCCCTGGTTACCCCCAAAGCCTGTTCAAATTGGACTAAAAGGCACCTGGAGCCCGAAGGGGTGTGTCTATGCAAATTAGATGGTAATGAAGTCGTGGGTGGCCAGTTTCAGGAGCTCAGTTAAAGGGTGGAGGAGAGGCTGCAGAAAGAGGGGGGCAAGCACCTGACCTATTCCCCCAACTCAATGGTTCCATCTGAAGTCTGCAGGCTCCACCTTCAGCACTTAATGATTTTGACGGTCCTACCAGTGCACCAACGGGGCTTTTGAGTCTTCCAGAACAATGCCCCTTCTCCAGAGCCCACCCATCAGTCACCCAGAGCTCCAGCTGTTCCCAGCCTTTAGAGCAACCTCAGCCATAACCACTGAAAATCAGCTCTCAACAGCCGCTTGAAGACCCCTTTTCTACCGTTGTCTCCAGACAAATGATCTTTCCATAGACTGAAGATGATAGAATCTGAGAAAATGTAGCAGCTAAAATAGGAGACAGCAATCTATCATGGAATCACTGGTGAATATGATACTGATAATGAAGGGTGGTCCCCAGATTGATGTAGACAGCACTAGACAGAATGCTAATCAAAGATCAGATTACAGCTGTAAATTCAAGATCCTTCTGAACTATTTTAACAGGATGAATGGTTGGACTTGTAGGGAGCAGAGCATGGTGAGCAAATCGTGAGGATGATGTAGCAAGACACTCCCCCTCTACGGTGCTGCATCCCTAACCAGGTTTGGGTTCTGTATAGGGCAAGCTTTCGTCTGGATGACAACAACTTTATTACTAGATTTCACTGAAAGAAACAAAATTTAAACTATATGGATCAGTTGAAGGACTAGTGTAAACTTTCTTCCAAGGTCAGACAAGTGAGGAGATGTGTGGGTTTGAATAGGAATGGCTTCATAGACTTAGGTGTTTGAATACTTAGCACATAGAGTATGACAATTTTAAGAGATGTGACCTTGTAGAAGTAGGTGTGGTCTTGTCCAAAGTATGTTACTGTGGAAACAGTCTTTGTGGTCTTATATGTTCAAGTTACACAGAGTGTGACTCAGTCTCATACTGCTGCCTGAAGATCAAGATGTAGAACTCAGATCCTTCTTCAGTACCATGACTGCCAGCATGCTGCAATGTTTTCTTCAATGAAAATAATGGGCTAATCCTCTGAATTGCAAGCTAGCACCAGCTAAATGTATTTTTATATGAATTCCCATTATCATGGTGTCTCTTCAAAGCAATAGAAACCCTAAGACAGATAGGTAATGAGCCATCCTGAGAAAATAATATTTTAAGGTTCAAGTTATAATATTTATTGTACAAATTTTGAGAAGTGGGATCAAAGAACTGAGTGCTAGTAAAACAGCAGGGGAGAAATTTGAAGCAATGTGAGGCAGACAGATTCATTCATACATATATATATACATACATATATACATGTATACATACATGCATATACATACACAGACACACAAAAATACATATATGTGAGAGAAAGACTGAGAGCAAGTGAGCAAGTGAGAGAGCAAGCGAGTGAGCAAGCAAGACAGAGAGAGAGAGAGAGAGAGAGAGAGAGAGAGAGAGAGAGAATGGGAGAGGGAGAGGAAGAGGAAGAGGGAGATGGAGAGAAAGTGGGTATGGACTTTGACACTTGCTAGCATGGCATAGAAGAATATTTATGAAATGAAACATCTAATAAGAATTTTTATATTGTTCCTTATGAGACAAAAGATGATAGCCTCCAGTTTCTGCTGCTAAGGTTTTCCATAAATATGTACATAGGTGAAATACTATAACAGATCTTGAAGATAGGAATTTGTAACTTCTGTGTCACTGAGCTGCTATGCTTCCTGCCATGATGATAATAAACTGAACCTCTGAAACTCTAAGCCAGTGTCAATTAATTTTTTTATAAGTGTTGGTGTGATTATGGTGTCTCTTCACAGCAATAAAACCATAACTAAGACAAGCTGGTTTTCTCCTTTCGTCCTGTGGGGACTGAATATCAAACTTAGGTTGTCCAGCTTTGTGACAAGTCCCTTTACTTGATAAGCTATTGCAGTAGCCAAATTCCTAGCAGTTTGTAATCTTGATGTCTCAGTGTTAGATACAAAATTTGAATTCACTCATTTAAAATACATTCATGATATTGCTTGAGAACATATCTCAACAAGCAGAATAAAAGCTTTAAAAACCATATCTCAGTATTTCATATTATAATGCAGTGAATAAAACCTAAAATCTTAAAAATGGAAAGGTGGTTGTCTTACCTGTAGATGGACAGAATAACAATTACATTGAATTTCCCCTCAGAAAACATGCAACCCCAAGGACAGTAGACTAAAATATTTAAACAGTTGAAAAAAATCTCACCAAAACAGATGCCTGGATATTCCCTCTTAAAAGGTGAAAGAGACAGAGAAACTTTATGAGACACAAAGACAAAATGTTATGTGAGCTTGATGCCAGTAGACCTGCCCTGTCAGATCCCTTACACTGCTTACCTTTAGCTGAGACAACAGCTACCTGGCTAATAACTAGGAGAGATCAGGATAAAGAAAGAGGTGTATTGAGACAAGATCTGTCTCCTCAGAGGTAGAGCATCAAAAATCCCAAATATTCTAGGGCACTAATCCAACTGAAGTCTTTAGAAGCAACTCTGGAAGTTGTTGGAAGCTAAGAGCTAAAAATTATCTCTCTCTTTCTAGTTGCTGGATAATCAAGAAATAAGTGTGTATCAAGAAATATTCCTTTGTTCATGTCTTGAATCCTCAGATAGTCTAATTATATTTAATCTATTATAGATGTAACAGATGGAAATGAAAGTGAATATATATAATGACCTTAGAATGAAAATTTCAATTTTAAAATGTCCATTTTATCAAAACTGTTCAATAGAGCCAATGAAAACTAAATTGACTTTCTAATAAGTTCCCTTATTACACAATTTTATGTAATTCCAGAACATATTTGGAATTATAAGGAGCCTAACCATGTGAGGAAGTCTTGGAAAAATAATAACAAAAAAATATAGTGAGTAATATTCTCATACTTCACAATTTAAGAATTTATATAAAACTTCATTATCACTGACACTGCAAGTTATGAAATATATATGATGTGTGTGTGTGTGTGTGTGTGTGTGTGTGTGAATCAGAGTCACTCATTCATGATCAATTTAGTTTTGGCAAAAGTGCCTAGATAAATCAATTATGAAAGTAATGTCATCATTTCATAAATAAGATTCAGGAACAGGAGGAGATGGTCCATTAACACGTGAATTTTTTTTTTGAAAACTTACCAGTAATTATAATTTAAAGTAGAAGATAATAAAGTGATTAGCATCCCGGTATTGCTTACAGAATGACAGCAGGACAAACTCACTGTTTCTTATATTTTGTCTCATAGAATCTATCAGATATTTCTAAGATCCCTGGCTTAGATAACACTATTTAGAGCTGGTGTAAACAGCTGTCAAGCTGGTTGACAATTTTCATAAACACAAAGTCAGATTATTTACTAGCCTTAAGTTCACAATTTTTTTTTCTTGCATAGAAAATGGAAGTTGGGAAAGAACAGCTATTTTCAATTCAGAAAGAAAGTAGGTTTGACAAGCTCGGACCTTTGCAACAGCCTAGCTTATTTGGAGATTTCTTTGGGAGCCCTCTGGCCAACAACTCAATTAGATGTAACCCAATTCAGGTATCGGAAGTTCCATTTGGTGACAAAAGATGACAAGAGTGGAAATTATCAACTTACCAAGGTCTATATTCTCAGAGAACACTGTTTCTCCCTCTTCTAGAAGCTAAAAGGGATATATATATATATATATATATATATATATATATATATATATATATATATATATATATGTTCAATCCCAGTGTTATAGTTTGTATATGCTCGGCCCAGGTAATGGAACTATTAGAAGATGTGGCTCTGTTGGAGTAGGTGTGGTCTTGTTGGCGTTTGTCACTGTGGGTGTGGGCTATCAGATCATCATCCTAACTGCCTGGAAGCCAGTATTCTGCTAGCAGCCTTTAGATGAAGATGTAGAACTCTCAGCTCCTCCTGAACCATGCCTGCCGGGATGCTGCCATGCTCTTGCCTTAATGATAATGAACTGAATTTCTGAACCTGTAAGCCAGCACCAATTAAATAAGAATTGCTGTACTGGCTGGTTTTGTGTGTCAACTTGACACAGGCTGGAGAGCTTCAGTTGATGAAATGCCTCCATGAGATTCAGCTGGAAGGCATTTTCTCAATTAGTGATCAAGGGGGAAGGGCCCATTGTGGGTAGTGCCATCCCTGGACTGGTAGTCTTAGGTTCTATAAGAAAGCAGGCTGAGAGAGACAGAAGAAGCAAGCCAGTGATTAACATCCCTCCGTGGCCTCTGCATCAGCTCCTGCTTCCTGACCTGCTTGAGTTCTAGTCCTTTGGTGATGGACAGCAATGTGAATGTATAAGCTGAATAAACCCTTTTACTCTCAACTTGTTTCTTGGTCATGGTGTTTGTGAAGGAATAGGAACCCTGACTAAGACAGTTGCCTTGGTCATGGTGTCTGTTCATAGCAGTTTAACACTAAGACCCCCTGGTCTCCATTCTAAGACTGGAGCTGGCTTGGGACTGTACAGCTTTTGTACTGTGAGTTCTTATATGTAGCTGCTCTTATGTGTCCAGAACTTACTATTGTATCTTCATCTCAAATCTCTTGGTTTTTCAGTCTTCCCTCTGCCCCTTTCACAATGATCTTGAAGCCCTGGAATCAGGGGACTGGAATGTATTTTTCTATTAGGGATGAGTATTCTTTATTCTCTTATTTTCTGTGTGTTGCCTAGTTGTGTTCAATGTGTTTAATACCATTTACTTCAATAGAAGCTTCTCAGTTGAGGATTGAGGGATGCATTGATCTATAGTTATAACAATATGTGATTAGGAGGTAATTTAATACCATGTTTCTTTAGCAATGAAATAGTATAGGTGCTCCCCTGGGGCCTATGACCTCCTATCCATAGGTTCTTGGCCTGATAATGGTGCCTGTTATGGGTTTCATATTGTGGAGTAGGACTTAATCCAAATAGAAGGTGATTGGTCACTCCTATGATGTTTATGCCAATAATGCACATGTTTTCCCAGGCCAGTTATTATTGAAGTGTGTGGTTTCATACATGAGTATGACTGATAAGAACTGGAAGTTTTATCCCTAATAACTAGCTTTCAAATGCTCTGCAAGGCACCTGTGTTAGAGTTCTCTACCATGTGCATGCAGTGCCCATACAGAAGCCAGAAGGAGGTGTCATATCCTCTGGAACTGGAATTACAGATGTTTGTGAATCACCATGTGGGTACTAGGTTTACTCTCTTCCTTGAGAAGAGCAGCCAGTGTTGTTATCATCTGAGCCATCTCTCCAAGCCCAAGAAATTATTTTTACAGTAAATCCAGCAATATTAATTTTGGAAGCCTGATTTCTGCTTCTTGGTCTCCCTTATCACTACCAGCTTGAAGTTAGATACTCCATTTGTTTTAAGGAAAATTTAACATACAGAGATGTCAAATCAATGCAATAGAAAAGTCTGGAACAATTGTAACTTTTGATGATAATTTTAACTCTGAAACATTCACCACAGTCCTTTAAAAATAATAGCCTTTCCCTTCTGTTCTTCCTTTAAATTGAATTAATTTGTAGATGAGCTACAAGCTTTCCTGAAGATTTTCCTGGTGACAATTCTGGGCTGAGGGCCAGAGCCACTTGTTCCTGCTTCAGATCAGGCAACCATCTTTGTGTTTGTAAGCTGTACCTGGAACTGCTCATTCAGATAAGTGAAATGCAGAATTGGACTGAGCTCAAGCTGGCTCCCGGGAGAGACTCCAGTGTCCCTTCTCCCCTGAAATCAACCTCCAAGACAACTTTATTCCCAAGGTTAAGATTTTCATTGTGACTCTTTAAATTCAAGCAGGCTTCTGGCAATGTTTACTGCAAACACGCCCATTATGTGTTATGGAGACTCCTAAGTGGATTCAGCCCCTTATCACCTGCACCCGGTGCCACCGGGAGCTTTTCATTTACTACCCATTTCAGGAAAGAATAGTGTCCAAGGATTCCTGAGGGTCAGATGACAGGGAGCCTGTAGGCCAGAGAAGGTGGGATGTGTGGGAGGCCAGAATTGGAAGCAGTGCTGTTAGCCCAGAAACATTTGTATCCTGGGATTGGTGGCTAAGGTGGCACCAGACCAGGAGGCCCTAAGAAAAAGCTAGAAGAGTTTGAAAACAAGGACTGTCCTATTTTGTGCAAGATGCTGGGTTCAATCTCCAGTAACAAAGGAAAAGCAAAAAGCCAGCAGCAGAGAGAGAGCATCATTAAACCTTGGAATAGATCTAGGAGGTGGTGGCACACACCTTTAACTCCAGCAATTGGGAAGCAGAAACAGGCAGATCTCTTTGAGTTCAAGGTCAGCTGTTCTACAGAGTGAGTTCCAGGAAAGCTGGGGATACAAAAAGAAACCCTTTGGGGAAAAAAAAAACAAAAAACAAACAAAAAAAATAGAAAATAAAGAAGAAACCTTAAGAAGACAGTGTACACTTTTGTTACATTGTTACAAGAACTTGATCAGAATGGTTTTGTGTAAGCAATTGTAATTATTTTAACTTATTATTTGATATGTAGTATATTGTGTATTATTACATTTGTGTGTGTGTGTGTGTGTGTGTGTGTGTGTGTACATACACACCCATCACAGCACACCAGTTAAGGCCAGGAGCTTGTTGTCTCCTTTCATCCCCTGAGCTCTAGTGGATAACAGGTCATCAGGTTTCCAGGAAGTGCCTTTCCCTACCCACCAGCCATTCACCAGCCATTTCGCCAGTCCAAACACTTTCATTTTATACATCACTTTTAAGTTGATTTAGTTTCCTTTTTTCTTTCCTGTTCTGGGGAACTAAACCAGGAGGATTTTGAGCCAAGCTAGACAGGCTCTCTACCATGAAGCAGCATACCTGGACCCAAAAATCAATTTAAATGAATGAAAAATGTGCAAAGATTTATGTGGTGTGACCGTGCCTCAGGTGAAGCAGCAAATGAATAATATTTTCACTTACTCCAGAAAAAGAATTCTGATTTTCCTCTCTGAGAATTGATCTCTATTTAAGAATATTTCCACTTTCCACCAAAAAACTTACTCTCTTTATGTAAGAATGAAATGTAAGAATGTTATTCCAAATCTCAGCGTGAACTTAAAATTAAATGTAAGAATGTAATTTTAGGTCGAAGCATGAAGGATTCTTAGGTTCGGAGTTTCAATTTACACTCAAATACTAGCTGCCCCCGGGGCACATCCGGGGAAGAGCACTTTCCCAAGGCTTGAACAAACATTCCAGAGGATAGGGCCCAAGATAAGGGAAATGAACCACCTGGGTAAAGACTTAAATGAATTCTCCAGGAGTATAAAGATAAAGGTGTAAATTGAGTTACTTAGGAGCGGAGACTGGGAAAGGAAACTAGGCTTGGGAAGGGCTGTTTGAAATCTTTTTTAATATTGTCCAAGAAGCAAATTAACTATCCTTCTGAACTCTGTATATAAACCATCCTTTGCCTCCACTTGGGGTTCCTTCTTGCCTACGAGCAGAGGGGCCCTGGTGCACCTGCCACTGTCAATTCATCTATTCATCAGTAAATCTTATGCAATTGCAGCGAGTCCCCTCCGTGAGTATTTCTGGGAGAGCGTATACCATGGGTTTAGATCCTTAGAATCCAACATCTACAAGAAATGCAAGGATTGTGGAATGGAGCAGAGATTGAGGGAATGGCCGGCCAATAACCGGCCCAACTTGAGACTCATCCCATGGACAAGACCTAATTCTTGAGCCTTAAAGATACTCTGTTATGCTTGCAGGCTTGTTCTCTGGGAGGCTCCACCCACCAACTGACTCCCACAGATGTAGACAGTCACAGCCAAACACTGGAGGAAGCTTGGGGTCTCTAATGGAAAAATAGCAGGAAGGATTGCAGTCCCTAAACAGATAGGAACTACACAGGAAGACCAACAGAATCCGCTAACCTGGACCCTTGGGGCTCTCAGAGTCTGAACCACCAACCAAAGAGCATACACAGGCTGGACCTAGGCCTCCCAGCACATATGTAGCAGATGTGAAGCTTAGTCTTCAGGTTGGTCCCAAACAACTGGAACTGAGGCTATCTGAAAAGCTGTTGCCTGTATGTGGGATATGGTCTTCTCTCTGAGCTGCGTTTTCTGGTGCGAGTGTGAGAAAAACTGCCTAGCCTCTCATAGACTTGAAGTGCCAGCACTGGGGGCACCTTTTCAGAGCAGAACGGGAAGGGGAAAGGATTGTGGGAGGGGGTGACCTGTGGGGGCAGTGAACAGTATGTAAAGAGAATAAGTTAAAAAAAAAATCTCCAGCAGAGGAGATGCCTCAGCTAGTAAGGGTACTTGTTGCCAAACCTGACATGGAGTCTGTGTTTGATCCCTGGGACCTACATGATGGAAGAAGAGAACTGATTCCTGCAAGTTCTTCTCTGACCTCTGCACGTGCCCTATAGCATGGGTGTCTGCCCACTCCAGATCCCTGCTTCCAGAGCGCTGGGATTAAAGGCATGCACCACCAGGCTCACGCAGACTCTTTTGGGTTTTTTTTGTTTGTTTGTTTGTTTGTTTTTTTAATGTCCGGGAGCTGTTAAGCAAAATTCTTCATTTTAATTTGTAATAAATAATGTGAAGGGGTGGATGGCTGGAGATACAGGGCTCAGCTGTTTAGAACATTTGATTCTCTTCCAGAGGATCCGAATATGGTTTCCTGCACCCACACTGGACAGTTCACAACTGCCTGCAACCTTCTTCTGGATTCCTTGGGCACCTGGACACATGTGGCAGACACACATAAGTATTTCTGGAGTTAGCTGTATCTCTCACTTTTCTTCAGAACTGGGGTGAGCCAATGAGGTTTAATGCCCACAGCAAAGAGAAGCAGGTGCCTACCCACGGCTCTGGGAGCAAGGTCACCACCCCCACAGTTCATAAGAGCATCATTGGATTTTGGTAGAAGCAGGGCCCAGATGTGCTGGAAGAGAGCTTATAAAATGATCAAACCACAGCTCAAGCCACACTTCTCAGTGCATAGGGATTGGGTGTCTGGCAAATCTGTGTCTTCTGAGACTCTTTCCAGGAACTTCTGCTGCCATGGCCTGCTCTCCTACCTCCACGACAGGGACACTAGAACCTTCAATTCTCTCAGGGATCTGCAGGCTATGAAGTATACCAACCCAAAGGCTGAGGGTGGCATCAAATAACCTATGACCTCGATGGCAAAGTGTCCCTGTGTGGGGCGCTGAGCTATGAGAGACAGCCGGGCGCCTGGTCGAACGAGCTTTTGAACCCCGAAGACCCCCTGGGACAGAAGGCATTCAGCTCTGTTCCTGGGGCCCTGGCTCTCAGCTTCCGCCCTTCACAGCCCCTCCCACAGAGAGAGGTCTATGACCATGGGTCATGTAGGAATAGTGCCCCAGGCTCTCCCCACATGCATATGAGGCATCCCCAAAATCTCAGACCAAGCCAATGGGACTACCTGCTGCTAAAACCTTAACCCACCCCAAACTGTATATATTGAGCCTAATTGAGAAGTAAAAGCACACACAAAAATCATCTCCATTGCCCGAGAGCTTCTGTCATGGATCCTCCCCTCTTGGCCAGCTAGCCAGGGCCCCTCAGCTGCTCAGTGAGAGCTGTTAACACTGGGAGAGAGATCCACTCTCTTTCCCGCTACCTAGCCAGCACCTCCCAGCTTAGCCGGCTCTCCTGGAGCGCCTTCGGGGTTCTCCTCTCTCTGCGGAAGAGAGGGTGATGGGCAGCAGTGGACCTTCCCTGCTGACACTCTACCCTGAATCACCCTCGGGCAGAGACAGTGGCAGAGACAACGGCTGTTCGCACCCTGTCCTCTGCCAAGCCAGAGATTTTGTGGGACCCCATCCGGAGCTGGTTCCCTCTACTTGCTGCTGCCCAGCTACCAGATGTTCCCACCAATGTGTTACCAACATATTCTTGATTTATTGCTCTCTTTGCTCTGTTATTATAAAAAGTCACCAAAGTGTACAATAATGTAACAAGGCATTTTTTGTAACCTAATGTTCTTAAGCCCCGGTCACTCATATTTGACTCTAAAACAAATGATCTCTGTGGTTGTCTGTACAGCTTGTTGAGGTGGAGGAGCCCTTTGCCTTAGCAGCAGTTACCAGAAAATGCCAGAAGCATCTCCCCACTGAGTCAGCAGGCTGAGAGAAAGAGACAACAGGCTAGCCTCTCACGAAACCCACGAGAGCCTCCTCATGCTTGGCCTAAAATGACTTCATTATATTCACAACGGAATATAGCTTCAAATTAGAAAAAAAAAAGATGTTTGTGGAATAAAAGTGTGTATTGGGAAAGACAAATTAGGTATCACCATGAGACTCTACTGTCTCCTTTTTCCTCAGACATTAGTGAGACACAGATACTTCAAATTGCTAGATACATAGAAATTATTATAAGTTATCAGTAAATGGTACCTAATGGACATAGTGGTAACAGATCACTCTGAGGCCTGGTGATGCATTTCATCATATGCTAAAGTTGCAAAAGTGTCCAAGGATGAAAGCCATACAGAGAGATGGCTTTTTTTACTAAAGAATAATTAGTGACAAAAAAATCAGGACATTCTCACCTGCTTAGAAGTGAAGCATTAGTTTTCTATAGAGACTGAAAAAAATAAAATACCCTCATAGAAGTCAGAAATAATTTAAACAATTATTGAACACTAATTGATAATTGACAATTAAGTAATTAAAATAAATACAATTAGTTAACTATATCAATTAGTTATTCATTGATATTGTTTCATAAGCATCTAAAATTATTGATAGTAATAAATTATCAGGTGTAAATTAATAATTAATTGTTAAGTAACACTTAACAGATGATTATTGTTGACCAATAATTATTTATTAATGTTAACTAATGCTTAATTGTGAGCCAATAGTTAATTATTAATACTCAATAATATTGATTATCAGCTAATAATTGTTTATTGGTTGTTAATTAATAAATTATTACTGTTATTATTATTACTACTACTGTAACTGGAGAGACTGTTCAAAAGCACTGCTGCTCTTGCAGAAGACCCAGGCTCGTGCGGTTCCCAGCACCCACATGGCAGCTCACAGCCAGCTGTAACTCTGGTTCCATAGAATCAGATGCCCTCTTCTGGCCTCTGTGGGCACTGCAGAAATTTGCTGCTATTCATACTTGTAAGCAAAAACCTCGTTGCACATCAAATTAAAATTTTTTTAATGTGATGTATTAAATTCGGGGTGCAGAGAAAGTCACACTTGAAGAAAATATTAAAGGCTCATGTTAAGAAAGAAGGCTAAAAAAACAAGGAAAAATCTCTCTGAGGAACACTTAGAAGAACAGAAAATAAAGACAAAGAAAGAAGTTGGGATTAGCCAAAAATAAAGACAAAACATACATAAGGGACACAAGGGAAAAATACCAAAGAAGTCATGAACTTTGACAAAATCAGTCAGAAAGTAAAATTATGAATTAAGTAAAAATTTGTATAGCTTCTACACATTAAACAAACAAACAAACATCTGGGCATGATGGTGAATGGTTTTAATCCCAACATTTAGGAGGCACAGGCAGGGGGATTGCTATGGGTTTGAGACTAACTTGGTCTACATAGAGAGTCCCAGGCCAGTCAGATCTACACAATGAGATTTGTCTCAAGGGCAAAAGAGAATTTCTGACAAAGCTTGGAAATTTTCACAGACAGGATGGAGTCTCAGAGTGCCAGAGTTGATGGAAGTCACTGTGTTTATGCTCCATTACATTATTTAAGCACCTCAGTGTTCACAAGAGAAGACTGCTCAGATATGGATTTTAGCCAGTAAGTTTTAGTCTCTTTGGCTGGCTGTTGACTACACTGGGTGTTTGAGATCCCAGTAGAGCCCCAAGCTTTTTTCAGGGTGAGATTTAAAGATTAGAAAATCACATCTTGTGTTGACATATTTCAGTTAACAAGAACAGTTAACCAGAAGCAGAACTATAGAAGTCAAAAAGCAAGGCTAGTACAGACTTTCTTTGAACTTTGGAGGTCAATGGATTAGGCTTTTGTTTTAGTTTTGGCAGGTGGTTCTGTCTATATGCTGAGATTTATGGCCTGAATGGTACTGCCATCATGGAATCAGTTGTGCTAGCGTCTGGGGCCCTGCTACACCAGGATGTAGTTGGTCTGCTTTGATGAACTCTGTCTCTATGTTGGAGATTGGTGCTAATGTTTTAAATCTGTATGTCCAGACACTGAAGGTCCTTGTCCCCAATTGGTTTTTGATCTATCGCTAACGACACAAGTGACCAATGGTTGGGCATGGGTTCCGACACTTAGAGTCGAGCTGGTAGGATGCAGAGAGAATTACCTGGACGAAGAATGGGGCTCAGCAGCAGCCAGAGATAAAGCCAATGGCCATGTGAGTTTTCAGATAAGGGGCCACTGGCCACTTCCTCATTGGGCCTGGGATAGCAGGGGAAGGTTTAGGAGTATCCAGCCTTTGAGTTAGCCAAGGCATTTTAAAATTAACTGGTGTGTGGGTGTGTGTGTGTGTGGGTGTGTGTGTGTGTGTGTGTGTTCCATTCATTCTAAGATCTGAGATAGCTCTTGGGTGGGTACATTTGTGAGATCCTTTGGGAGCACAAAGAGATTCAGCCAAACACCACAACATCTCAACAGTGGATCAGAGGTAAGACTTTGTGTTAGTAATATTGTCAACGATGACATTTAATTTTTCCCAAATTCATGTAAAACTATAAAATGTGGACAAATATGAAAAAGTCCTATCAGAGCATCTGGACTTATATTTCTCCAGGCTGGAGGGTACCTGCTCCATTAGTGGCAGCTGGTGAATTTCAAGAAGCACATAATGAAAATATTCCCCTGCAAGAAGATCTGTGTTCAAATCCTGCCAGTGTTGCCATCGATGCAGGACTCCAACGAGTTCCTCAGCTTCTGGGTTCCACATCATTGATGTGGGGCTATTGCAGATGACTTAATGAGGAACTGTCCTAGTTAAGGGGGATCATGCTCCTTTTTGGACCCTCTAAATGCCTTATGGGAAACATCTCATAGTTGAAGTGCAGGAAAAGGACAGCTTGGCAAGATGCTGTGTCCTTGTCCAGCTGACTAGAGATGCAGGGAGGAGTTTGTTTGGTGCAGAGACAAACTTCAGAAAACAAGGAAGCCCAAAGAGTCTAAAAGCACATGGAGGGTCTGGCCACATTGTAATGAAAAAGATTAGAGAAAAACAGACAACTCTGCCTTTCAAAGTCAGCATTCTGAAAGGCAGGCAGACTCAGCAGAACCCCATGGTAGCTTGACTTGTGGGGACAGTACTGGCTGTGGGTAAAAGAGGAGGTGGGAGCTCCTGAAAAAGAAAAGTACGTTATCTTAGGGTGAACCCACATTCCTATAGGTCCTAGCTAGATCCCCGAACTGCCACACTGGCTAAACTCTTTAAATGAAGAAACAGGGCATGTCTCCGCCTAGAGGGAGACTCCATTTTTGCATTTAAACTGTTTTGGTTTTTTAATAATTATTTTATGTTTTGTGTGTATAAGTGTGTGGTGGCTAATCTTGGTAGACATGCGTAGATTGTACCACATAGAAAATAAACTATATCATTTAAGACTAGTAAACAATTCATTTTTATTTATATCCAAACCTAAATAAAAAATCAACCATTAAAAAAATAAGAATCCAACAAAATAAAAGATTTTTCTCTAAAAAAAAAAAAGAAAGAAAAAGAAAAGAAAGAACAGCTTAGGCAGGGAACCACAGCTGGGTGGAACTCAGTGGATAATTCTTCTAACTATATGTCAACCTCAGGCAAAAGGAAAACAAACTCTAGTACACCTAACCACACAATGGCAGATAGAAATAGTGGCCTGGCAGTTAGAACATTGGCAGCCACGTTATTATCCACATCAGCATCCACATCAGCATCCACATCAGCAGCCACATCTCCAGCCACATAAGTAGCTGCATTGGCAGCTACTCATAGAGGTGAATGTACATCAGCTGATGTGGGCAGAGCTTGATCTACAGCCAGAAGCTGCACTTGTACAGCTTCTGGCACAAAGGATTCCAGCAGTGCTGGTCCCAGGAGCTCAGTGTCCTCTCAGGGTTGCAGGTCTCCTTGTGGCTCTGCCACAGAAGCTGGCCTCATAGCCAGAGTCTCTTGCATCCCAGAAGCCTCCTGCAGTGGGGGATCTGGAGTTGTTGCACAATCTAAGGGCAGAAGGAGATGGACTTCTAGTGGAGGCAGCCTAGAAGCTTCCAGGATGGGGTGAGCTTCCCCAAGATGGCCTTGATGGTCACACAGGGCTTTTCATGCCAGAGAATCTCCAGTACTCTCCTCACAGTAGGACATCTTACCTGACTACTGTCTAGCCTTGGCTTTAGGCCAAAGCTCTGGAGAATTCCCTGGTGGAACCCATCCCTGAAACCAACTCCTCACCTCACAGGCAGCCAAACCCAGGCCTCCTCACCTTTCTCAACCTTTAGCTTTTTGGCCTCCTGCTCCTCCAACACTGAGAGCAGCTCCCTGGCTTTGTGTCTACCTCTACAGAAGGTACATGGAACCCCACATACTCCATCAGCCGCCTTACGACAGCCATGTCTGGGAACTCACAAAAATCTTCTTTGAATTTCTGAAGCCAGCGGGACAGAAAGCTGTATATGGCACTGCCGGGCAGAGGAAGTTGAGTCACAAGCCTGGCCTTACATCACCAGCATAGCAGTGGGCCGCATCAGACGAGACAATGGCTGCCAGTCTGTGTGCTGATGGACATAGTGGTCAGGAATATGAGGTTATGTCTGGAGAACTCCAGACACTTTCTGTCCCTTGGAGGACAGACAGGGCTAACTGGGCTGGGCTGTAGTGGGGATGGAGTCTCCCAGGGCCCTTCAGCTTCTATTCTTTCCTCTGCTCCTCAGAACCAAGGAGCCCATTGGAGATCTCCGTTTTTCTCCACCTGCAGGTAAAGTCTCAGGTACTATTCCTCTAGTGGGAATCCCCATGGCAGGGCACTTGTCAATTGTTTAGTCCTCAGCCTTAGCCCCCATTCTACTCTACAGATGGGTGCTTACCTCTGTCTTCCTTCTCTCAAACAACTGGACAGATGGTCCCTTACCTCCCTCTTCTTCCTCCATCCCACTGCACAAATGGGCCCTTACCTCCTTCTTCCCCTCAAACCAACTGCACAGATGGGCTCTTACCTCCCTCTTCACCTGAAGCCCACTCACATTTTATTAGCTGGTCCTCCCCCCAAGTCTGGCCAGAAGGATCCATACCTGTGGCATTCCATGAGGGTGTCACCCCTAATGCCTTATTTCCCTAACCTACTAATAGAGCTAGAGGAAGCTACTTGAGTCTGAAGAATCTATATAGTGAGCATAGATCCTGGGGGCTCTCTGCACTGTTCTGACTTCCATGCTGAAGTCAAAGGTCTTCATAGATCTTCACACAATGGGTGGAAGCCTAAATGCTCTCTGCCAGGCTCTTGGTTGGGTCCAGACTTCTTGGATGGCCCCCCAGAGAACCTTGTCTTGTTCCATTAATCCCATATAGGTCAGATAGGGACTGGAACTTTGTATACTAATGGGGAAAGAGCTCTGCCCATGACACAAGAAAGGGTAGTGTTTGACACTCCTTGGGGACAGTGAAAGACAGAAACTAGAGTCCCCCCAGCCCATATTGGGCCATGTCACTTTGCAGGTTTGGATCAAGGACTAATACTGCCAGGGTACAATCATACTTGCTCTATGAAGCACAGAGTCCTGGAAAAGAGCAGAGTCCTCCTAAACCTATGTTGGATGTAGCCACTCACGTTTTCATTATCAGGTCCAGCACCTCCCAGGTGGTAGCAGATTCATGGTAGACAGTAAGAAAAAGGGCGTGGCTTTGGTTTATTCTGAGGACAGACCTAGGAAGGTTTAAATGTGGAAAGTCTGAGGGACATCAGCAATCCATTACCATAGATTGAGGAGTGAGCATAAAGAATGTTCCTCAGTGTCTCACAGGAACACACACCCCCAGGCAGGGACCTAAGAGGATCAGGGGAACAACCAGAAAGTTCCTTGCTACAGGCTGGCCCGTGTTACCTTGGGATCCCTGTGGGAAACATGCCAGAATTGTGTCAGAGGGCGTATCCAACGTCTCTGAACCACTCTTAGCTTTTTTTGTCCTGAGCCACTGGAAGTCTGGAAACAAGAGAACATCCTGGTCTCACAAGCACCTCCAGACAAGTAAGTCACATAAGGCACTTACAGTTGGCCTCTGGTTACCTAGTAACCAGGATTCTGAGTTCCATCTGGACTATTATTAAGGAAGTGTGGTCACTTCCTTAGGTCCTCCAGTGTGAGCCCCTCCTTAGGCATTTCCTAGGGATTACCAGTACTTCCAATTGCTGTCCTTCTGTCTTCCGTGGTTACAACGGGACACAGTGGTAACCGTGAGCTCATGCTGCTACACTGACCTGGGAAGCCTGGCTTCAGGGAGACCCTCAGATTTGATTAGGCAGACAGGAGATTCCAAACCATCCAATCTGTACCACAAGCATCTAGGGAAAAAACAAGTTCCCCTTAGGGTCTTCTCATTGTCCTGACCTGCTCTCTGAAGATCATTCTAGCATGAGGTTCCTAGTATGTCATCATGTGTGTATGTTCACAGATGCCATATGCCTGGGAAATCTCATAACAGTGTTACCAGAGGTGAAGGCACACATAGGCACTTGTCCCAATGCACACACACACATGCACAGGAAAGCATATGCCCACACAGACAGGTACACACACAGGACCAGGCCCAAGTGGACACTGAGCATTTATTTACAAATGGCCAGGAGTATGTTAATGTAGAAAGTTCCATCAGAGCGGATGGTTATTTGGTTGAGGTTAGTGTTGGGATATCCAACTTTAGCAAAGTGTGTGCCTTCATCTTTTATTGCAGATTTCTCTTAGGGCAGTGGGCGGGGCTCCTCTACCTTTCTATTCATTCTACTGTTTACCCCTTTGGGCTTCCACAGGCTACAGTGTGCTGCTTCTGTGTTCCCCAGACTATGGCTGCCTTGGTTCTGGTTAGCAGGGTGTCCCATGCTGCTTACAACCTTCCCTATTCTGAGGAAAATGTACGCACTAACATTAAAACTTTGATGGAATTTCCATATCCTAATTCTTTAATGAGTAGTTTTAAATGCATTCATAGCTCAGTTTCAGAATGTTGAAGGAAAAAATGAGAAATGTAATACTTTTGTTCAACAACAGAAAAAGAAGGAAGGTAAAAGAGAGGAGTTTGTAGTTTCTAGATTTTATAGAAATATCAAAAAATCATATTGGTATACACAGCATGAAACTCTCTTGGGCAGTAAATGGGATTGATAGAGTTCAATGAGGATAGAAGGATGTTTGGGAGGAGATCTGCCCAGTGCAAATATGTACTCATATGACAATAGCCTCCTGTCCCACATTGCCATGTACAATGAACTTTTACATAGTAAAAAAAAAAAATGTTTGATTTCTTTGAGAAAAATCTTATTATTTTACATGTATGAGTGCATGTGTTTCTGACTGCATGTGTGCACTGCCCATGTGGAAGCCAGAAGAGTGTGTGGGATCCCCTATACCCAGGTTCTGCATTATTGTGAGCTGCCTTGTGAGTGCAAGGTCCACTGCAAGAGCATCCAGTGCCTTTATTTATTTTTTTCTTAAATTTCTTTTTTTTTTCTTTTTTTTTTATTGGATATTTTATTTACACTTCAGATGCCATCCCCTTTCCCCATCCCCCCCCTTAGAAAACCCCTATCTCATGCCCCCTTTCCCTTTTTGCACTTATACATTTTTTTAACAATGTTAATCAAAGGCTTTATAAGTTTGGTATTGCTCAATCAGAGGTGTAACCCACTACCCAACCTAGATATATCAACTATCTTTGACTGGTGGAGATACATGAACATCTGCCTCCCTGTCTCCCCCCTCTTTCTCTCTTTCATCACCTAGCTTCTCCTCTCCTTCTTCTCCTCCTCTTCTTACTCCTTCTCTTCCTATCAGCATTCCTCCCACCTTAGCTCCTCCTACATCATCCAGTGCCTTTAACAGCTGAGCCATCTCTCAGGACCATTTTTGGTTTATTGCTGATCCGAGTAGCCCATTGTAGAAACCACAATTAGTGTCCAGTGCTACCCAGTAGAAAGTTTCCAGATGAGTTATTGGATAAAATATGGTAGTGAGTGTAATGAAATTCTGTCCCCTTAATTGTTATATTACAACCATCAAATATTAGCAACTTCAGGTGATAGCCACACTTATTTTGGCTACATCTGTACAATTTCCCTGACAGCTCATTGGGGATTGGTAGAACTATATTGCAGGATACAGGTGGGCTGCCTACCAGATGAGGTCTTTAGGGCCCAAAGTCTTCTTAACTCAGGCCTGCCAAGGTTTGATATGCTGTCTGGCAGCTGGAAAAGCTGTGGTCTGGCTTGCCCACAACAGGGTGGTGGTGACCCAAAGAAAGCCTCTCAGAGCCTGGCCTTAGAGGCCAGTCATGCAGTGTGGCAGTAACAAAAGCTCAACAGCCTCAAGAGGAAGGAAGCACAGTCCACGTGGTCATAGTTCTAGAAGAAATGCTCTTGTCCCACCTACTCTGGTTATACTATTAAAACCTGGCATACTTTGGACATATGTTTTTTTTTATTTTTAACTGAGGTTTACTAAATTGCACTCCAAAGAAATTGGACAAATTCACTACCAGCAGCAACATGAGGAGGAATATAAATCTTTAACAAAAGGTTAAATGACCTAAATGGGTTGAGTGCCGGTGAACCTCTTCTCAAGGATAAGATGCTGCATCATGAGGCCACTAGAGGGCAGTTGCTCTCCATGGAAGCACAAGGAGGCCCTCCCTGACCTGTGTGCTGGCATCTCAGTGACAATTCAGAAAAGGTTGTGGGTTGGGATAGCTACTGCAGTTAGCTCAACAGAACAGAATTGGGGGCAGTAACTTTATTCCTATCCCAGATGCCATCGATAGGACATTTATTTTGTAAATAAAATTTGTGTAGCTTTCCAGTTATCTGATTCTCTGCACTTCAAGGGGCCCTGCCTCTGTGAAAGATGACCCATCCCACCTCCTGCAGAAGCATGGGCCAAACCAGGACTGACAGTTCCTTTTCTGGAGCAAAGGGTGGTAGAGGGTAATTAGTAGAAGTTCTTCAGAGGCTCATTTCCAGACAGATTTAACTTTACCTAGGAATGCTGGGACTTATCCCATGTTTAAAGACATCCAATCCCTGTGTATTCTGGGTGATCCTAGATGACCTTTCCACGCTGTGTTCAGGTAGAGACCATGTTCACTTAAACAGGGTGGGGCTGAGACATCAGCTCTATCTTGTCTGGTATATCCTCCTTTTTCAGGTGAGCCTGGGTGAGCATCCCAGGGACACTATTGAGGATTCTCTGTCCCAGGATGCCACCAGCCAAATTTGCTTATCTCCTGACATCCCAGATCCTCAAAGTTCTGCTCCTGTCCCCCTGACATCCACCTGAGGGCATATAGGCAGGGAAGCCTCCAGGGGTGGTTAGGGTCAGAGCTGGGCCCTGGAAGCCCTGTCTACAACCTAGACTGTGTCCACTCATATACCATTGGCCTGTAAGACAAAAGTGAGAAGCAGAAAAAGACGGGGTATGGTGTTAAGAGCCTGTTTCCCAGTGCTTGGGAAACAGAGGCAGATGGATACCTGTGAGTTCTACATCATGAGTTCTGGAAGAGTCAGGCTACATAACTGACTCTCTCAATGTCAAAAAAAGACAAACAAAAAGTAAAATGAATTACTTTTAATACTAATCTAAGCAATAAATTAATCTTGCAGCTGTATTTCTTTACCTTCAGTAGTCTCCAACAACCACACAGAGAAGTAAGATTTATTAAAATAACCTTGAGCTAAATACTGAGTAAATATTACTCTGTTCCAAAACTGCAAGCTGGTCAGAATTCCTCCCAGACAATACCTCTACATGACTTTCATTTTTGCCCTTTTTTTCAAACTTTCTTCTCCTGATGCTTCCTGGACCTCTCCATATGGCTCCATTCCTTCACTTTCTTGTCTCTTTCTCCATTCCTTTTAGAATAGGAAGTCGCACCTTATCCTCTCTAAAGCTCTATATTGGCTCATTGGCTTTTATTGATGTGGCAAAGAATGGATGAGAGCAATGTTTACACAAACATGAGACAGGAGTTTCTAAGAATAAACATAACAGAGCTATGTCCAGATTGAACCCAGATAGTAGGATAGAGAAACCAGCATTAGAAATAACATAAGGGTAAACTTTACACAATATTACACCTCCAGGTTAGAGCACATTCATGGTCTTGCCAGGCAACCATACACAAGAATCATTGCTCTAGATTCTTTTGGTTTTAGATGTTGTTGAAAAGGCTGGCACTGTTGTCTCTGTTTTGTTGTTGGCTTGAAGACAAATCTAGCCATGAAGCATGTGTTGCCTTTAGAACCTCAGTCTCCTCTGCCCAGGCTTCTAGCCAAGTCACAGCGATGCTGGTTAGTTTCTTGTCAGCCTGACACAGCATCTGGGAAGTTAGACTGGTTACTCATCAGGAAGAGAGAAGCTCAGCAGAGGAAATATCTCCATGGGTGGCTTTCAGGCAATCTGTGCTTTGTTCTTGACTAATGATTGACATGGAGGCCTGTGATTTTGAGATGTATAGAAAATCAAGCTGAGAAGCCACATGGAGCAAGCAAGGAAACAGCCCTCACTCATGGCCTCTGCTTCAGTTCCTGCCTCCAGGTTCCTGCACTGAGTTCCTGCCCTGGCCTCCCTCAGTGATGGCCCATGTTTGAGAAATGGAAATCAAATGAACCCTTTCCTCCCCAGTTAGTCTGTGTTTTATCACAGCTATAGAAACCTAAGGAGTATAGGGAGCAAAGGTTACTCTGCCCAGCAAGATTCCCTCACGATCGGTCTTCACTTGTCCTTGAGCAACAGTCTCTGGACACATCACTGTTTCACCATCAAACATTCACCATTGTTTGATCTCTTCTGTCTGTCTGTCACCACTGAGAAAAGATCTGTTCCATCTGGTCTGATCCCATGCTGAGGGAGAAAGTGCCATATGTCAAGGAGCCAGTGCCAGGCAAACTCTCCAGCCAGATTTGAGCAGCCAGCAGTTATGGCAGGAATAGCTCTTAGGTCAGGCCTACCTGGAGTCCATTCCTGGAGTAGATTCTGATGTCCTAGCATCTCAAATGGTGCTCAGCATCTTTCTCTAGATGACATGTTTCCTCATAATGGTAACACACATCAGTTTAAAAGTTCACAAGAAAACAAAGGACAGTGGCAACATATGTTATGTTTCTTTTAATTCCTGTGGGTGTTTTGTCCCCTTTGTGTGTAGTTCATATAGAGGACAGAAGAGGGCATAGTATCCCCTAAAATTTATGCATCAGGTTGTGAGCCTTCATGTGGGTGCTGGAAACTTAACCTGGGTCCTTTGAAGAGCAGACACTGCTCTAAACCCCTGAGCCATCTCTCCAGCCCCTAAACACAAACACTTATAGAAAACTGCAGGTGTCCTCCTTGGGTGTCCAGTACCTTTCAACTATTTAAAAATCCTGCTTGAGAGCACCCTGCCAGGGCATGCAAGATTACCTCTGCTAAGAGACTGATGGAACATTTTGGACCCCTTACACATTTAGTGCTGGTGTCAAGAAAACTATATTTAAGGTCAAATTTTATTATATAAACACAATAGCATAAATTGTTTATTAAAAGAGAGTAGGTATAGAGAGGACAACCTGAATGTCAATTTTCTCACTGAATGGCATCGATGAGGAAAAGCAGAAATGCCCAGAAAATGTCACTGGCCATTTTGTAAGTTCGGAGTCCAGGTATAATACAGAATTCCACATACTCATAAATAGCACTCACTATTTTATTATGTATTAAGCTTACATGGAATCATATAAATTTGTACAAAAAGTATAAAGTTCAGATGCACAGCCTTACCCATTTCTGTCACAGAGACATAGGGTATTAAAGCAGTTGCTTATAGAAATGATTTCAAATACCTCAACACCTCAACAACAGATTGTTAAACAAAGCTCGACAAGATAATTTCTGAATAGCCAAAAGACTTTGAAAAACCCAAATAATAGTTGTTTTTTTATTTCAAAACATTTCTATTGGTTCTTTGTACATTTTACAACGTACTCTTTTGTTCACACATTTTTGCTTGCAAGTGTTCCTTGCAATGACTTCTTGATCTGGGTTGAGGCCTCTGGCTACTGATACTCTTTCTATCAATACTGGAACCTCACTAGGACATCTTTAAGATATCCTGTTGTTGCCCTGTGTCACACAGATCTTGTAGTTCTGGATCTGTAGGACCAGACCCTTTGTGCACTCCAACAGTTCATTGATGAGGTAGATGTTGGAGTGAGCCAATTCAAAGCCCTGAATCTTGGCCTGAGAGGTATCTGAGATGTTCAGCCTCCTGACTCTGTTACACACACACACCACCAGAGCAAGCTTTGCTGTTTAGCTCTAGCTGGACATAAGCCTGGTGTTTTGGTAATAATAGACCCTGCTGCTACAGAACCAATCAATGGCCCTTGGTGGCATGTAGGCCAGAACCCCATCTGTGTCCTGGGTGTCATCACTGGCTACTCACATCAGGGTGTTCCTCACTACCCTCAAGTATCCAGTTCTGCCTCTTTTCATTGTGTACACATCCTTCTTGATCCTCTTAATGATGTTGGGGTCTCTGAGTGTCTGGGGTCGCATTAACAGTGCTCTGTCCCATTCAAGCAATGTGGTGCTGGACACTGGTCATCAGGCATGGAGTAAGCCTCTCTCCACCCTCAAATGACTGGTGGTCATCTTGGGCTAGTTCCTTATCTGAGCCCCTTGGTGCTGGGCTGGTGGATGGACTGGTGGTCATCTCAGGCTTGCTCATTGCTTGGCTGTTCAGTTGGCCCGGTGCAGAGGTTTTCTGCCTGAGACTCACTCCCACCCTAGGCCTTCAGTCCCAGGCAGTTTGTCTCCTCCTCTTGGGCTCACTCTGCTTGGGAGCCAGCCCATTTTGGACTTCATGGCTGGTGGTCATTTCAGGCTCAATTTTTTTCAAGGGGTGTTAGGCTACTGATCATTCAGGTGTTCACAGGTCAGAACACTGAGGGTAGACATGGCCTCTCCTCTCTGTCACCTCCTGATGCACAGGTGACACAGCAGCCACACCTGCAATGTCTCTAGGGGAAGGAGGTTTTTGTTTTAAATTAAATTAAGTTAAATTAAATTAAATTAAATTAAATTATTTGTGTGTGTGTCTCACAGGTGCAATTCTGGGTATGTAGGTATGTGTGCACATATGTATATGTATGGGCCAGAGGGCAGTAGCCTCAGGTGTCATTCCTCAGGTGCTATATTGGGAGCCAAGATCCCTCACTGACCTGAGACTGCCTAAAGCTGGACTTTCTGGCAAGTGAGCCCCAGGGATCCACCCCTCATGGTTTTCTATCTATCAGAAGTCTAGCTTTTGTTTGTTTGGTTTCAAGTGGGCTGTGGGGATCAAACTCAGGCCCTCACATTTATATGGTGAGTGTGTTATCCACCGAGCCATTCCCTTAGCACCCAATTATCAGACTTGCCTAGATCACTGTCCATTGTCTATACTGTCAGTAAAAGATGCAGAGAGAAGGCTATACCTTCCACTGAGCCTTCAATAGGCCAGTTAACTAATGAGCCTTAATAATTGCAGAGAGGTGGGGATGGTGGGAGGCCAGACCCAAATTATCTTAAGGCATCTGTAGCATCCATTATAGCTACTCATTAACATCTCTCTTCCCAACCCAACATAGATGTGACTACTGGGTTCGTGCTTACAGAGCACTAGTTTCCAACAAATCATTAGCTGAGGATGGTGTCAGCCCACATATGAGGCCTACAGATCCTGGCTTTGCTTTAACCCACTTTCCAAATGTTTCCATCTCTTTATGTGACAGGCACCTCATTTATGACTCTTTGTTCTGTTACTGTAGACACTCCATGAAGGTGTTGACACATTGGAACATGGAATTTGGGGGAGTGTTGTTTGTGATTGGTTCTAATGCTTTGATTTAATCAGAAATCTAAGTGTGCAAAAGATGAAGGTCCTTGTCCCCAATTGGTTTTTGATCAATCAATAAAAAGACAACAGCCAATGGTTGAGTGGAAAGAGGTGGGGAAGGAGGGACCGCTAGGTTCCCTAAGCTGGACACAAGTGAGAGGAACAGAGAATTGCCATGATGTGGTAGAAGACACCTCAAGTTTAGCGCTGCAGAAGAGCCAACGAGTGGGCCTGGGGTAGCAGGCAGAGTATTAGTATTAGAACCACTGAGCTAGAGGGCATGTTAAATATATGCTAGTGTGTGTGGTGTGGTGTGTGTGTCTGTGTGTGTGTGTGTGTGTGTGTGTGTGTGTGTTTAGGGAGCAGCTGAGCAGGTGGCTAGAGGAGCATGACCTTCCAGAAGCATAAAGTAGAGTAGCCAAACTCCATGCTACAGAAAGTTATATCTGTGTTTTTCAGCCATGGCCACTCATATTTGGTGTTGATAATTCACATCAAATTACGTATTAAGATATTCAGTCTCATAGTATTTACAATAAAATATGAAAGGACCAGTATTGGCACAAGACACCCTAAGATTAAGTTCTCAGCACAAAGATTTAGTTGCCAAATAACGACTGGGCAGGGACAAGGACAGGAGATGGAAGATGAGAGAGAGAGGAGGAAGCCAAACAAGGGATGGGGGGCAGGGATATTTTTTTCTAGAAGGACAAAGGACTGCCTCTGCATAGAGAGGATAAAGACTGGCCAACAGAAAATGGTGGTTTATAAAGGTGGAAGTTGAAACCTCATGTGAGAATGAGGTGTTTATTTTGATGGGATATGTTAATTAGGGCAGCCACCATGAGCTTTTTATTCTGGACTTAAATACTTTGACGGGTGGACATTGGTAGTCAATCTCAGGAGGTGGAAGTGGTCAAATAAGGGAACAGATATTGAGGACTAGCTTTAGAAATGCAATCTAGTGGGATTTTAGCAGGGCAGAGGGAATGGAGAGAAGGGCAAGGCCGGCCAGAGCCATGCTCGCCATGCTCGCCGTGCTCGCCATGCTCGCCATGCTCAGGCCTGTGAGCCCTTTCAAAATGTATTCTTCATGAGCAATCATCCTAACAGAAAATGTTTCCATTTCAGCATGGACAAAATATATGTGTTCATGTGAACCAAAGCCCAGAAATCATGAAAAACTGATCTCCAGACAGGGCAATTCTAGATTAATCTTTGGAATTTATATTTTAAGTTTTATGGTCAAATGAAAGTTTAGGCCTTTTCACTAAGGTGGTGCAGAAAGCAAAGAAGGAAGCTCCTGCCCCTCCCAAAGAGAAGCCAAAGTAAAGGCCTAGAAAGCTAAGAAGGCAGTGCTAAAAGGCTTCCACAGCCACAAAAATTAGATTTGAAGGTCACCCACCTTCCAATGTCCCAGGACACTCTAGCTCTGGATGCAGCCAAAATATCCTCGAAAGAGTGCACCCAGGAGAAACAAGCTTGACCACTATGCTATCTTCAAATTCCCACTGACCACTGAGTCAGCCATGAAGAAAATAGAGGACAACACACTTGTGTTTGTTGTGGATGTCAAGGCCAACAAGCACCGGATCAAACAGGATGTGAAGAAAAGATATGACATTGATGTGGCCAAAGTCAATACCCTGCTAAGGCCCGATGGAGAGAAGAAGGCGTGTGTTCGCTTGGCTCCGGATTATGATGCTCTGGATGTTGCCAGCAAGAGTCCAGATGGCTAATTCTAAATATACACTTTTGTTTTCACCATTAAAAAAAAAAAAAACAACAAAAAAGGAAGTTTAGAAATTTTCTTAGCTCTTAAAAATATGTTAACAATTTAATCACCATTCAAATTCAAGATACTAATCATCTTTCCAGCATAGCTCATAACAAGGTAACTTCCACAGCCTCCATTTCCAGAATTAATATTTGACAGAACCAAACCCAAACCATTGCAGCAGGACAGAATCTTGAAATTCACATTTTAAGCAGTAAGGTTTGTCTGAGGGAGTCTCTTATAACCAGTGTTCTGGCAGTCTTTAATATACAGGAAAGACTAACTTTTAATATCTTAACTAAACGCTCTTTTAAAGGAAAAGAAATAAAACTAGACAAAAGCAGCATTCTTACATAGGAAACAGTTAATCCTGCTGGCTGGCCTGGGACTCTTCATCAATTGTAGTTTTGCATATCTGCTTCATTTAGAAGCCACCAAGCTGGTCACAATCAGACTCATTGTCGCCTCTTTCTCTGCCTCTGTCTGCAGTTTGCTGGCTATCACTGCGGACCGCTACCTCTCCCTGTATTACGCCGTGACGTACCACTCCGAGAGGACCGTCACCTTTACCTATGTCGTGCTAGTAATGCTCTGGGGACCGTCCACCTGCCTGGGACTGCTGCCTGTCATGGGCTGGAATTGCCTGAGGGATGAATCCACCTGCAGCGTGGTCAGACCTCTCACTAAGAACAACGCTGCCATCCTCTCCATCTCCTTCCTCTTCATGTTTGCCCTGATGCTTCAGCTCTAAGTGCAGATTTGTAAGATTGTGATGAGGCACGCCCATCAGATAGCCCTGCAACACCACTTCCTGGCTACATCGCACTACGTGACTACCCGGACAGGGGTCTCGACCCTGGCTCTCATCATGGAGACCATTGCTGCTTGCTGGATGCCTTTCACCCTCTATTTCTTGATTGCTGATCATACCTACCCCTCCATCTATACCTACGCCACCCTCCTGCCCACCACCTACAATTCCATCATCAACCCTGTCATATATGCTTTCAGAAGCCAAGAGATCCAGAAAGCCCTCTGCCTCATTTTCTGTGGGTGCATCCCTTCCATGCTGTCTCAGAGGGCACGGTCTCCCAGAGATATGTAGCAGCCTTCTCCCGATAGTGCCTCCACCAAGCACCCCCATTGCCCGGGGAGGCCAGTGATTTCCTCTCCTTAAATTCTTTGCACTGGATTTCACAACGAGAAGCCATGACATCCTTTAGACTTGTGTTGATAGTGGAAATCAGGTTACAAGTGGTTTTTTTTTTTTTTTTTACCTTTAAAAAAAAAAAAGTCGACTTTCCAGCTCAGCAATCTGTTGTTTGGTTTGGGAGTTAGGATTTGAGTGTTTGTTTGTTTGTTTGTTTGGAGAGTGTAGTGAGACCTCATGTGGCCATGAAATTAATGCACAAGTCTCAGGATTTTTAACCTAGAAAATAAATCAGAGTTTTAAACAAAACTGGAGAAGAAATTACTTTTTCTGAACTCTTTTTTTTAAATCAAGGTAGATCTTCCATTCTGTATGTATCTAACAGGATAGGAGATTGTTCATACAACCAAAATAGTTTATATAATTCCGTTTGGAAGGACTTATGTTTATTTCCACAAACTCAGTATTAAGTGACCAATATCCAAGGCACAAACTTTTTTACTCTTTCTTTACACTTAGCAGTAGTGACTGCTCTTAAGAACCACTTTGCAGTTTCTCTGTGTTACAGTTTGTTATGCATGGTTACCTGTGGTAGTTAGAC